>NW_006206450.1:118840-144300 GCF_000334495.1 Tupaia belangeri chinensis | reverse complement strand
TTTTTTTTTTTTTTTTTTTTTTACAACAATGTATCTTTTAAAAAGAGTGTATCATGTTAACTTAAGGTGAAAAAAACCCTTGGGTAAAATGCATCATTCAACTGAATCTAATAATCTACCAATGTGTCTCCTAACATACACCACTAAAGCTTTATCTCTCTCTCGCTCTCTCTCTCACACACACACGCGCGCGTACACACAGACACACAATTATCTCAGTTGACCAGCTTAAAAGCCCAATAAATATTTACCAAGTTTCCACTATATACAAAACATATGTAGATGTTATTAGTAGATATAGGAGTGAAGAAAAGAGACCAAAATCTTTGTTTTCATGGAGCACACATTTTCGTAAAAGCATGTCAACAGAAAGTAAGAGAAAAGGATATTTACTATGTGAAATAGAGATGGCTGTATGGAGAGTTAAAGAAAAGTAAACGTGAGTGTCTAGGAGTGAAAGAGTTTGTCGTTTTAAATGGGGTCATCAGGGAAGATCTCATTTGTTTCTGTCCATTTAAAGAAATCTTTAAGAAGGTGCGCTAACAAGCCACATGGCCGAGGGAAAGTATTAGAGGAAATAGGAAAGTCTGAAGGTAATAGAATAGTTGGGATTTATAATTAGCAAAAAGGAGGTAAGTGTGGCAGAAGTTCAGAGACTAGGGAATATTTCTTTTAAATGATGGAGATAGAACATATTTGAAGCATGTTTATGCGAAAATAGAAAGAGAGGAACTTAAAATGGTGAGAAGAGAGAACTATCCCTGGAATTCTTTTTATTATTTCTGTACACAAGTATATGTGCTTGTATTTGTAATAGAAAAAAAAAGAAGTACTTTGATGTGTACATAGATATTACAGGTAATATGTCTCTGAAAACTATATTCTATTCCTACACAGGGGAACTGTTATTATAATTGATATTAATCATATTCAAAAAGATTTCTAAAAGTTCATGGAAAAAATAGCATTAAAATATGAGACATTTGGTACAATTTGTAAACAAATCCATGCACAGTTTTCATAGTACACGTTTTCCATTAAGTATTTGAAAAACCCTGATATGTCATGTACATAACATACCAAAATACAAGAGCAAATGTCTTATTCAACAAGAGAGTAGGATTAATGTTCAAAAAGGTAAATAACAAAACAAAGTTCTTATTATGGTTATAATTCTTGCTGGAGGTTCTGACTAAATTTAGAAAACAGAAAAGAGAATGCGCTGAAAAAATTTGTAAGCACAAAGGAGAATCATGAATTTTAATGATTTGATCAAGCATATTCAACTAAATATCGTCCAGATAAGACAGCTAGAAATTGGATAGGAAGCATTATCAGTTTATTATTTGTGACATATGCCCTAGTCTCAAGGATGCCTACAAATTTGGCATCTGGTTTAATGCCACACTAAATAAATCAGCAGTAAACCCCAAACTGAGACCCCTATATTGCTAGCACCCCAATTATGGCATAAATTGGTTCTGTAGCTCACCTTTTTTTTTATTTTTATTTTTTTGGAGAGGTTTTTGCTATAGGACGTGTGCGCTCGCCAGAAAGACAGAGAGAGACAGAGAGACAGAAAGCAAGAAATCACCCCCCCAGGGGCGATGGCTACGCAACAATTCCTCCTCCTCCATTTTCTTCTCGGGATCTTGGGTATGCACGCACACACCCCCCAGCGTGAGTTTAAGCCACTGGATCCAGGGCTGGAACCGCAGTGGACTACATGGGAGTCCAGCGATATAGCCATTACGCTAACTGCTGGTCCCCAGGAGTCTGCTTTCTTAAGACATAATGTTTTCTTTACTTTCTTAGTTCCTTGCTTTCATGGCACATTTTCCTCTGCATAATATATGCACACTCATAGTTGATTAAATAATTGTTAATGTGTGACTCTTCCCCAAACAGTCATGATTAGAAATGTAGTTAAGCATTATCAGAACCAGTTAGAGTTACATGTTTGAAAGACTGTCTTCCAGAAACCAGATAGAGATAACATCTTGCTTCAGCCTGTTCCCAACTGCTTGTCCCAGCTACAAAGATTAGAAACACCTAGTTCCCCCCACCTCCTTCCATGTGCCCTCATTCTTGCATGCCTGTAAAAACCTCGAAGTCCTTGCTCTCCCTATTTGAGGAGGTGGTTTTTGGGGAATCCTGAGCTCTGTCATCCTGAACAGACATCTTTCCAATAATAAATCTTAATCTATAAGAAAGCTATTTTAACAAGTTTGTGAATGAGCAACAGCTTGATCCAGTTTTTACTAACCAACTCACTTCATGAGACTCAGTTAAATTAACAGTTTAACAAACTGAACATCTGTAACTGGTTACTGAAATTCTTTATTGAGAAATTCTTAATGTTGTGTCACCTGAAGGTAATATCATGTAGCCGAAGGTTCTCCATATCTAGTAGATTGAGTGAATTCAGAACATTAGAATAGACAGCCTTATTCCTTCTATGCAAGGTAGTCATGGATGGTGATTTCTCTGTCTGCGATTTATTGGACTTCCGGAATGCTGACAACAGAGGTTATGTTGCCTACCTTATTTTCTTCGTTAAGGAAAATTGGGTATGACCAATTTTACCTTGTCATTTTGATTATTAATTTAAAACCAAATCCAATGTTTCCAATAAAAAAAAGATTAAATGTTGTAATGAGGTGGAATACTGTACCAGAGCAATTCTTGGAAAACTATATTAGAATTTATTTTTAAATGGCATAATATCAATGACTCTTACAGGTCTATAACCAAATATATGAAAAATGCAAAAATTTGATACAGAAAACATTTCTAAAATTTGCGAAGGACATTAAGTTTTGAATAAATGGACAGGTTCTCTGTAGGGTCTCTGTAGGTACTATAGGTAGTTACTTAAGTCTAAAAACACTGAGGTTTTCTTTTCTTTTCTTTTTTTTTTTTTTTGGAGAGAGTTGTTTTTTTTTTTTTTTTTTTTGCTATAAGGCATAAATGCTCACCAGAATCACAGATAAACAGAAAATAAGAAAGCACCTCCCCGGGGAAATGGCCACGTTACAATCCCTTTTCTTCCATTCTCCTCTTAGGATTTTGGTTATGCATGCACACAGACCTAGCATGAGTGTCAAGTCACCAGGACTGGGACTCCAACCATGGTCGGCCACATGCGAGTATAGCGCCTTAACCACTATGCTACCTGCTGGCCCCTGAGCTTGATATTTTGAGTGGTTTGAGACATACATATAGTCTAAATTTTTATAGAAATTATTATTTGTTTCAAATAATAAACATAAAAAAACAAAAATGAGAAAATTTACTCTAACAGAACAAATGCATTATATAGTTATAATGTTTTAATTTTCTTTATTATTATTTTAAAATTTGCTATAGAGCATATGCACTCATGAGAAAGAGAAAGTGAAAAGCCACCAGGTCTAGGATTTGAACTATAGAAAGCCATGTAGGAGTCCACTGCCTCAACCACCACACCACCTGCTGGCTCCAGTCATAATGGTTTTAAAATACTATTAGATGAAGAACAGATAAATAGAATAATATATTAAAATAGAGCATAGATGGACATAAGTATGTTTATACGGAAACTTCATAAATGATATTGTTAGATAATCCCCTGAAAAAACAAAGGGTCTGATGAAGACAAGTTGACTCAATATATGGTGAAAAATAAAGTAGAACTTCTTTTTTTTTAAGAGAGGCGTGTGAGCTCACCAGACAGACAGAGAGAGACAGACAGACAGAAAGCGAGAAATCACCCCCCAGGGTGGATGGCCACGCTGCAATCCCTTCTCCTCCATTCTCCTCTCAGGATCTTGGGCACGCACATGCGCCTGGCGTGAATTTAAGCCACCAGGTCCAGAACTTAAACCGCAGTCGACTGTGTGGGAATCCAGTGACATAGCCATTACCAGCTAACTGTTGGTCCCCAATAAAGTAGAACTTCTTTGCATCGATTAATATTGCTTTGTTCTTATGCCTAATTAAATAGATTAGGGAAATATGTATAGCCTATACATTTTTTTGCAATTAAATGATTTCACATTAAATTTAAATATTTGGAATTTATGTGATTTCTGAGGTCTGTAAACATTTCATTTTAAACTGACACTGTTATATCACTTTTTCTAAATGTATCTATTAGCATATAAGTAATATGGATTTAATATCCACTTTGTACAATTAGAAAAATATAAAACAAAGAAAGCTTTTCTTTAAAGGCAGTACTTTTCCTAGAATGACAGTTATATGAGCAACTTTCAAGTTATGTGCTAAAAAATCAAATAGTGATTTGTTATTAGAATATGTTTAACGATCTATCAGTTACCAACTTGATTTGATCATCCACCAATTTTCTTGAGAGAAAGTAATTGGAAACCATTTACATACAAAGCGATGTAAGAGCTATTTATTAAAGTCAATCACTTTCTCAACTTCTGGAACATAGATTAAATATGGATTGTTCTTTTTTTAAACTGATGTCATATATATATATGACTATATACATACATAACAAGATATATAATAGATGATAGAATAGTTAATTCTCTTATTCAAAATAGCCATGTTCGATAAAGTCACTGAGAACACTGAATTAGCAAATCAAGATGGAATCATTGCTCCAAGGTCAGGTTCTCGAGAATGCCTGGCCAGATATTTTTGCCTAGTGCTAAAAACAGTACCTCACGTTACCTGTGTTTCTGTTTAAACATACCTTATTTAACAGATATTTCTTCAAAATAGTTTCATTGTTCTGGTATGAATTAAAATCAGGAGTTCTAGAGGCTATTTGTATAATAGAGATTTGTTTGCCAATGTCCTTGTAAAATAATCCAATTTCGTCAGCATTGAAAGCCGGCTCTTCACCCAATCCTTTGTCTTTATAACACCTAATGGTTATTTTACAAACTCTTCCTCGGCTTTCTGAACTGCAAAACCTACCTCACTACAAGCTGAATATGTTTCAAGCCACATCACCTTTTAAAACATGCAAGCCAGCTAACTCCAGCTGGAATGTGTTTAACATTTTGCAGACCCTGGATAACATGACCACACATTTCTTTCATTTTCAGCCTAACTAAATTCTGTGTACTACACCTTAAAAAAATCAATCACTATCTCATAAATCCATAAATTTAGATTCTTTTCTATCTTTTCTGTAGCATCATTACATTCTAGGAGCTACAGATGTTCTGTAGCACTTTTTGGAAAGGCTTTACATACAGATGGGCAAATTTCCTCTTGCTTTTTCTGGATGTGACATATTATCAATTCATTGACATTGAACTTATGACTAGCAGTATGGTAATTCATACCTGAATGAAACTTATCTAATGCATGTATTTCCCCATAAGACACATCATGGCCTTCTTGCACTTAGGGACACTAGGCAGTGCTTCAGCATCACACTTACTGGTGTTCTTAAACAGCAAAATCCACAACAAAAAGCACAAAAATGTAAACAATAGCTCTGTGAGTATACTGTGAAAAAGTCACTAGTTTATGCCATGAGAGTAGACATAAAGACAGAGATTCCTCTTGTTTAACTCAGAGGTGGACTGCTTGTGTAGCGACTCAAATATTTTGTACAGCACCTGTCTACAAGTGACTTTCAAAGTATTGATGGCATTGATTTTTTTTTTTTTTGAGAGGTTTTCGCTATAGGGCGCTTGCACTCGCCAGAAAGACAGAGACATAGAGACAGAAAGCAAGAAATCACCCCCCAGGGGGGATGGCCACGCCGCAATCCCTTCTCCTCCATTCTCCTCTTGGGATCTTGGGCACGCACACACACGCGCCCAGAATGAGTTTTAAGCCACCGGGTCCTGGACGCGAACCACGGTCAACTACACGGGAGTCCAGCGACATAGTCATTATGCTAACTGCTGGTCCCTACAGTGCTGATTTTTCAGGGTCACAAACAAAACAAAAATTTTGGTTACTGAGAAAACTGGGCAAAATATAGGATCCATAGAAAGTGAGACTTGATTTTGTGTGTGTTCATTATTATTTCTTTTTATATGGACTAGGTCTCTGGAAGTTTTGTTAAATAAATCAGGTAGCAAGACAAAGGTTTTCATAATATTTTGATAAAATTGATAAATTCATAAATTGATTTATACCACCCACCTTTAAGGTCTAGGCTTTTAGTAAGAGTCTAGAAATAATTGGGGTAAAATTTAAATTTGTTATCACAATGCCAACATCAATCTAAAACATATCAAAATTTTGAGTACATGAATTGCCATGACTTGTGAATAGTTGTGTCCTCCAACTCATATGTTGAAACTGAAATATTAATGCGATGGGATTATGAGGAGAAATCTTTGGGAGGCTTGTGGGCCTTTGGAAGGTGAAAAATCTTGAAGGTGAAGCCTTCCTTGGAATTATTGGGTCATTGAAAAAGTCATGACGTATTCTTCTATGTTATTCTATGTAAAAATGTGAAATGACTTTTTTTCAACAACCTAATACTTCTTTATAAAGAAGTCCAAGGGAATTTATCTCTTCCATCCTGCAAGGACACAGCATAGAAGGTGTCATGTATGAACCAGGAACCAAATCTGCCATGCCTTGTGTTAAGGTTTCTCAGCTTCCAGATAGAAAAATAAATTCTATAGTTTTTTTTTTTTTTCTTTCTTTGGAGAGGTATTTTTGTTATAGGGCGTGTGTACTCGCCAGACAAAGAGAGACAGACAGACAGAAAGCGAGAAATCACCCCCCAGGGGGTATGGCCATGCCACAATCCCTTCTCCTCCACTCTCTTCTTGGGATCTTGGGCAAGCATGCACATGCGCCTTGCATGAGTTTAAGCCGCGGGTCAAGGACTCAAATGCGGTCGACTTCATAGGAGTCCAGTGACATAGCCATTATACTAACTGCTGGTCCAAAATCTATAGTTTTTGAGCTACCCAGTCTATGTTATAGCAGCCTGGACAGACTATGACAGCCACATAGACTAAACTACTGTAAATCAAAAATGGAACAAAAGTAAACTAAACCAAAATAAAACAAGCAAGATGCCTGGTATGTCTCAAGAAAAAGGTCTTACTAGGTGGCAAACACAACTGATACTTTCTGCATTTGAACCCAACTTGAAAAACAAACAAACATACACTAAGAATTAAGGAGTCAGTGAAGAATATAGAAAGTTGCAAATAAGAAAGGAAAAATGGGGACCAGAAGATGGCATAATGGTTACATTGCTGGACTCCCATGTAGTTGACTGTGGTTCTAGTCCCGGACCTCGTGGCTTAAACTCACGCCGGGGACGTGTCTGTGGACGTCCAAGATCCTGAGAGGAGAATGGAGGAGAAGGGATTGCGATTGCAGCATGGTCATCTCCTGGAGGGGAAGAGGGGGTGATTTCTCGCTTTCTGTCTCTTTCTCTCTGCTAAGTGCACACACTCTATAACAAAAATCTCTCTTAAAAAAAAAAGAAAGAAAGAAAGAAAGAAGATTTGATAAGTGGAACAGCATTAAAACATGACGCTCCACCAGGCAGATCCACCAAGACTTGAACTTGCTGGTTCAAGTCTTAAGACTGCCTTGAATAGACCAGGCATGTATGTGCCTATGATCCGCAGCTAGTTGAGGTTAAGGGTGAATTGTGGTTTCAACCTGTTGGGGGTGTTCCATCTCTGTCTCTCTTATTCATGGAATAAATAAGTAATCCTACAAGAAATAATCAAAAGGAAGGAAGAATGGAATAATGGATGTAGAAGAAAGAGAAAGGAAAGGATTAAAGAAAATATTTGTCTGAATATTTATATAAAGCCAGCAATACTTATTACAAAGTTAATATAGCAAGGCTGATTCCATGATGTAGTGGTAATGTACTGCTCAAAGGAAGTCATATTCCATATGGTGACTGTGATTGGAGCCCCCAATTTTTTCAGCCTAAAACCCTCTGAGAAGTACATAAGCCAGTACCTAAGATCCAGATGGTTGGAGAAACAGAGGAAGGGGATTAAGTTGTTACTAGACCTTGTGGAGGTTGCCTATCTTTCTCTGTTTCTCTCTCTTACTCTAACATGGGCACACATACACTATGTCATGAATAAAGAAAATAATTAATAAAAACTTAATTTACCAGGGTATTTCCTTTTCACTCTGTCTTAGGTATGTTCATATCCACTGGTCTGCAATTATTTAAGAAAGCAAGGAAGTAGCCATGAACTTTGTCAGCGTGGGAAATTTAAAAAAGCATTTTTCTTTACTATAATAAATACTAAACAATAATATTCACTAATTGACATATAGTTCACAAATTGTGTTTCATAATAATGTGCAATTCAAAAATTATATTTAATGCCAAATAACCTCATATCTGTGAAATAGGTATGATTTATATTATGTTACTGCTGAGAAACCAAGATTCAGACAAATTTGATTAATTTCCTAAGGTCACATAGCAAGTCAGTGGGAGAATTACAAATCACAACTATTTTCTTTCCATAAAAATACAAGTTTTATTTACACTTATTTATTTACTGTTATAAATAAATTATTTATTTATACGTATAGTTTAACACTATAATGTATTGCCACTAATAATTAGTAAATCATACAAGATAACATACTCTTATAGATTGTATGTGAAGGGTATTCTGATTTAATAATTTCCTTTAATTCCCACATTGTCACGAGTTTAGAAACATAATTATTCCCTCTTTACAGAGAAAATTGACACTTAAAGAATTTAAGTAATTTTCTCAAAACCACATGACCATCAGGGGATAGATTTTGAGTAGCATTCTGTCTCATCAATCTTCAAAGCTCAAGAAATGTTAATGTGTTCTTTGCATAAAAATATGTGAAGATTTTGTTTGTATTACCTGCAAATACATAGTTTATGCACCTTATTTGAGTCTCTTACTGATACATTTGTATATTGTTCATACTTGAACAGTTTTAGAAAAACTTAAGATTATCTGCATGCAGGTTTGTACAGATATTGAATAAACTAATTTGACTTTACTTATATTTTGGTTTTCAATTAAAAATGTTAGTGAAATATTTTGATATTCTTAGATCAGACCTCTCTGAAAATGGAGGCATGAAAAGTATTTCTAAGGAAAAAATAGAAATAATTTAAAATTTTTTTCAACTAATTTTTGAGTATACAACATTTAAGATAACAAAACCATTTAAATGAAAAAGTGTGATCACACATTTTCTAATTTTGATTCTGTCAAAATATCTCTAATATATATACCAGCTTTAATAACTGCTTTTCACTATATTGGCCTATTTAGTTACAAGTTAACTAAATAAAACAAAGAATCATGGAAAAGTAACACTGTTGAAGGTATATAAGCAAAGCTAAGAAACTAAATATGAAGGAAATTATGAATTTAGACTTTACAATACTCTAAATCTATTACATAGTTAAAAAGTATAAAGCTATGATTGGATAGGACACATTTCATTATTTTTCATTTTTCCAAAGAAGCAATCAGAATAGATAAGAGTTCAGTTGTCAAAATTTTACTTGCAATTTTAGACTACCTTGCTATTTGTTTTTCATTTTAGAGGCATTAAAAAGACATAGCAAAATAAATGAATTATAGAATACACCTACAAGGCAATAGTGGCATAAGTTTGGGAAAAACATTGCTATGATTATAATGAGAGACATTTTGTAATTACACAGTGATTAACAACTATATTCCTATTTTCTTGTCTGGTTGTCATAAACAGTTCTTTTTGAAGTTGCATTAATATGAACATTGAAGAAGAATACTGATGGCTCTTTTGAACATCCAACATGTTTTGCTTGAGGATTATGCAAATCACTTTTAAAAGTCTCATTAAAAGATAATACTTAAGCTGAACACTAAAAATTTCCAGTTAAAATTCAGATCAGTGAAGCAGGCATTAGTAGTAGCACCTCAGTGCTTTAGTGTGCACACGACTATGCTATACAAACATTCTGCTTGCATTTTGGGCTCTTTATATATCAAGTGTCTAAGACATCCTCCCTCTTTTATTAGGCTATATGTGTATATAATGTCATGTGTATGGTAGAATATTCCCATGTAAATTTGATGTCTATATGGAAAGAAATTATAAAAATTTTAGAATAAGATCTGAATCCTCAATATAGCAAAATGCTTAGAATTGTGAATATATATGTGAGAGCCCTTCTCAATGTCACAAAATCAGGATTTAATAAAAGATGCCTTAGTGCACTTTATTTTGCTTTCATACTACAGATGAAACACTTCTAATCTGAAAGTCCAAAATCTGACATGCTCCATGAAACTTTCTGAGCACCAACGTCACACCACAGATGGAAGATTATCCATCTGACCTTTCAGGATGAATCGCAATCACAAGACTGTAATACAAAATTATTTTCAGTATATATGTGTACATAAAAGATAAGTGAATTTCCTGTTTAGACTTGGGTTCCATTTCTAAGACCTCTCACTGTGTGTATGCACATATTTCAAAATTTTTAAAAATCTGAAATGCAAAACGCTTCTATTCACAAGCATTTCAGATAAGGCATACCTAACCAGTAATCATATTGTTTAAAGGGTTAATGGAGTTACCTTAGTATCTTGATCTATTAAATAGTTTTAGTGACTGGCTTTATCAAATTTTGTTCCAAACTGAAGGGCACCTTATTGATTAACAATTTAAAATGCATTTAAGATAATTTAGAAGATCTCATGGGAATCATTGATAGATAATTGTAATATTAAGAAATGTCAGAATTAAACTTAGGGGAGTTAAGGGTTTGTGTCTGCTACTTCTAAACAAAACTGATAACTTTCTTTGACACAAGAAAAAAATCTAAATTTCATCATGCGATGTACGGATTATGCTTTATGAACAAAGTAGTAGTCTTCCAAAGACAAATAAAGCTGAGAAGGAATTTAGGTGATCCAAACAAAAATCCACTCATACTTGATGCTTGCAGTATTTGTTTTCCATTTATATTTATTTACAGAGAATTGACTTGCCTCATAAATATAAAATTATGTTCAGGCAAAAATATCTACATATACATAAACAAATATCCTTGGAAACATTGAAGATTGTTTACAGCAATAACTTTGAACTGAGTAGCGGATCAAAGAGTGCTGTGTTTTTGTGGCAATAGATTTCTGGTCTTAATCTTGTTTTTAAAGCAGACTATATTAACTTTGTAATGTGGATAATTGGAAATGCATTAGGGCACATTCAGACAAGCTGACCGTGTTCACATTTCATTTCTTTGTGAAGGTTTAATATATATGGTTTATCAGAAATGACTTTCCCTCTTTGGGACTTTTCAATGATGAGCTATTCTTTACAAAAGTACACTAGTGCTATGATTTATTTTGAAGGGATTCTCATTAAATTGTACACTGCTGTATTGAAATACATGATTACACTAAAAATGCTGACACAAATATTTTTTCATGCTACCCTTTAAGTTGGTTGATTTCCTGTGAATGTTAAATCAAGGACAAGAGCTTACTCTTCTTCATCTGCATAGAGATGAAGATGCCGCACACATGCATTATTTCTTCCTGTACGGTCAGATATACGTTATCTGTGTGAGGGAAGAAAATGTTCTAAAGAAATGTTTAATAAAACTACCTTATATTACAGGTAGAATATTTTAAAAATTACTTGTAATAAAATATTGCAGACTCAATAAGGTCTATATAATTTTAAATATGATTCAATAAGTTAATCTTTAAAATAAATTTTTATAATGTTAAATATTAATGCCATAGTTGTGGTTAGGGTTGTGGTTTAATAGTGGATCTCCCAGTTAAGTTTCTTTAGAAGACAAACTTGAATAATTCATATCTGCATTTTGTTGAAGTATGATTCTATTTCATTTTCCCATTGGTTTTTCAGAATGTCTTTCAATCCAAAAATATGTGCCTTATTTAAAGAAATTAGTTATATTTTTAAATAGCAGCATATTAATTTGTTATTTTTAAGATATTGCTCATAGCACATTTGGGAAAGTATGTTTACAACAATGTACGTTAATTTTTTTTAAGAATACACTTTACAAGGATAAACATAAACAAGATCTCATTATAAAATATATGGTATGTTATGATGTTTTATTTATTATCTGTGTTCTTGCTCCTAATCCATTTTGAGTTTCTGAAAAGGAGATCTGATGTGTTTTTTTCTTTTTTGTTTTGTACATTGAGTACCTTGAAAATACACTTACTACAGATATAATAAATCTTTAAGTTAATAATATTGTATATACAAATTCTGTATTTTCACAGTGCCATTCCTTATGAGTATTTCATTGTTCAACATCTGCGGGACTGGTCATAGCTATGGATTATGTATTTTTTTTAAGTTTTTAGATTTTATTTTATTTCATCCATTAGACAGACAAGAGAGAGGGGAAGAGAAAAAGACAGGCAGCCCTCACAGTCTTTGCTGGATGGGCACCACTCGTATGCCTGACGTGTACCGGAAGACCCTGGGGCACGAGCCCAGGACCTTGCTGTATTCAGCAACTCACAGCATTGTTTTACTGCTGTGCCAGGGCCAATAGCCTGGAACTGTGGGTATTTTAATTCATGAAGTAATGGCTCAAGCTTGGCCCATCACCCTAACATGAGAAGGTAAACATTTGAAGAAAGTTGCTCAATCTTTCAAAGAAGCTTAGCATCCTCTGTGAAGTGACTCTATGTATGTTTCCCACTTTGTCAGCTAATTCCAGAGATAAGGTGAAGCCCAGGGAATATTGTAGGTTTTTAAAATTAGTTTTCACAACATTTTTCTCTATACCAAACTGATAGTAAAAAATCTAAAGAGAATGCTCTTAAAATTGGTCTTTAACTGTATGTCAGAAAAATGTTTATCATCTTCTACCATCATTTATATTAAAAATACTTTCACCATTTGCGTTGATGTTGGAAACAAGTAATGGATAAAATTTTCCTATTTCTGTTAGATGACAGAACTCTAAGAACTATATACAGGTTACACACTTACCTAAAGTAAAACTGATAGAATTCTTTTTATTATCTTGTTCTTCTTCAGTCTTTTCACATATTTAATGGTATTATCCATAACATACAAACATTGGATATGAATATTTTAGGAAATAATTCAGGACATTGTGTATGTGTGTATCTACAACCATAGAGAATAAAATATACCTATTACATATGCTTTGATTAGTGAAATGAATGTATCCTGTAGCACTTCTTGCCATTAGTAGCTTTTAGAACACAGATTTCAATGCAAAGATAGATGTTAGAACAATACACTCCATTTGAGTTTATCACAATTTTTAGAGAATTGCCAAATGCTAATACTTTTTATGTGAATTTCTGTGTGTGTTAGTTGTGAAACAAATTTAAATTAGGGCATCAGATTCTGCTTATAGGGAGACTGACTAGGAACTCTAATATTGTTTGTTGGACTGAATTCTACCTATTATTGAGAACAGAAAACATTTGACCAAAGCAATCACACACTAAATTATGACGTGTGGACAACACTAGTTGACATAATGTAACATCAGAAGGAGATAAAAAGGGAATGGGCAGAAGAAGCAAGAGAATAGCCATGCACAGTACTGGTGTGGCCTGTGGCAGCCTTTGTGGACAAGAGAAATAATGCCAGAAAGCTCTCCAAGTTACTGTGACAACCTTATCCTTAAACAAGTAACTTTTCTGTAACAAATTCATACTAAAACTAAGTTGGTAAGAAGGAAACTCAGTCTGTAAGGAAGAGTACTATATAGAGTCTACGTTCTGCTCTATGACTAACTTACATGACTTCCCACTTTTCCAGTCTCACATAAGCAGATTCTCTTAGGAGAATATGTGTTAATATTTGTCATTCTAAAATTTTACTTTGTAAATAGAAAGTACCAAATTACTTATCTATCCTAATGTTCCATTAGGTATGCTATTTTTTTCCTCTTTTTCTTTTTCTATAAACATTGCTGTTTTTCTACTTGTCATTTGCAAGAATAAACCTGTGGTGTGTGCCTCCTAGTGGCATTTCTGTTTCGACATCATATTATTCACAAATTTTCAACTGTATAAGTAATGTAATATTCTTTCCAGTTCTCATAGTTATTTTGACTTACTAGCAATGTATACGCCCATTAATCACATCTTCCAATACTTGATGTCATTAGGATTGTTTATTATTATTATTATTTTTATTTTGGAGAGATTTTCACTGTAGGGCGCGTGTGCTCGCCAGACAGACAGAGAGAGACATAGAGACAGAAAGCGAGAAATCACCCCCCAGGGGGGATGGTCACGCCGCAATCCCTTCTCCTCCATTCTCCTCTCGGGATCTTGGGCACGCACACACACGCGCCCGGCGTGAGTTTTAAGCCACTGGGTCCGGGACGTGAACCGCGGTCGACTACGTGGGAGTCCAGCGACATAGCCATTATGCTAACTGCTGGTTCCCTTTATTATTATTTTTATTGTAAAAAATTTGCCTAAAGGCACAGGTGCTCATGAGAGAGGGGTGGGGGAGAGAGAGAGAAAAGGGGGGGGGAGAGAGAGAGAAAACCTCCCATGGAGAATGGTCACACTGCAATCTCATCTCCATTTCTCCCTCCTGTTGGGATTTTGAGCACGTATACCCATGTTTTTCAAGTTGCTGGGTTTGTGAAATTCATGATTTGAACCATGCAGTCGGCTATGTGGGATCTAGCCATCTTAACCACTGTGCCATGGGCTGGCTCCAGAGTTTTAATTTTTTTTTTTTTTTTTGAGAACTTTTTGCTATAGGGCGCTTGTGCTCGCCAGACAGACAGAGAGAGACAGAGAGATAGAAAGCGAGAAATCACCCCCCAGGAGGGATGGCCACGTTGCAATCCCTTCTCCTCCATTCTCCTCTCAGGATCTTGGGCACGCACGCACACGTGCCTGGCGTGAGTTTAAGCCTCCTACTTTATAAGTTATGTACAATTATTTTTATTTTTAATTATAAATTTTGAAGAGGCTCTCAACTTACGCATAGATTTTGTCAGACTTGCCATTTTTGCTTTCCATCATTTATGGTTGCTTAAACAGAATATCCTACACCAAAGTCACAATGATATCCTATTACATCATTTATTTCAAATACATTATGAAAGCAGGATGTGGTGGCTCATTCCTGAAATCCCAGCTACTCTGAAGGCTGAGGCAGGAAGATTACCTGTTGGAGGCCAGCCGGGGCAATATATTGAGACTGTATCAAAAATAAATGTTTGGATTAATCCTAAGCACTATCCCTTTTTGACATACTTCTGTCACCTATCAAGTATCTATATGTGTGTGTGTTTTTCTGCACGCTCTATTCTCTTTCATCGACTAAATTTCTATTTGTTCACTAATATCTTAATATTATTTTATGAAAAATAAGTATACCTGATAAGGAGAAAATGTTTTTTCTTAAAGAATGCTCTAAATACTGTTGGGAATTATAAATCTACATTTTGAAATACCTCAGGTCACAAAAGCAAAAAAAACAAACAAAACAACAATAAAACATTATTGTGGTTATATTCAGTGTTAACTAGGGAAAATTTAAATGTTTTCTATATTGAATCTTCCATAAATTAAAAGTGATCTTTTAATTATAGTTAGGTTATATGTACATAAAAATGCAACTTATTTTTGTACATTGGTTTTGAGCTTGAAAATCTGTTAATCACTTTTATTTTTATAACCTATTTTTCTATAATCCCCTTGGATTTTCTTCACAGACTTAATATGTAAAAAGTAATAGAAATTCAGGAAAATATGTTTAAACTAAACACCATGAATAAATAAGAAAAGATTTTTAAGGGAATGTTATGAAATCTATGTAAAAAAATTATATAAGTTAGATGAAATGGACAAATTCTTAGAAGGACACAATCTGTGAAAACTGACTCAGGAAAAAATAGAACACAAAACAGATCTATAAAAAGTAAATAGATTGGAGTAATAATATTTTAGCAGCTTTCCATAAAAAAAGGCAAGGTATACTGGATTCACTGGTAAGTTTTGCCAAACATTTGGGAAAAAAAAATTGTCAATTCTTTATAAACTGTTATAAAAATAGGAAAAAAAGGGCACTTTTCAACTCATTCTATAAAGCTAGGAATACCCTGATAACTGACACCAAAAAGAGACAAAAATATCACAAGAAAAGAAAACTACTGGGAACAGCAGATGATGTTATGGGTTATGTCTCTGGATTCCCATGTAATCGACTGTGGTTCAAGTCCCAGACCCAGGGGCTTAAAAGTCACACTGGGTGCATGTGTGTGCATGCCCAAAATCCCGAGAAGAGAATGGTGGAGAAGGGATTGCTGTGTGGCCATTCCCCCTGGGTGGTGATTTCTTGCATTCTGTCTCTCTGTCTCTTTCTGTTGCTCCATCAAGTGCACATACCCTCTAGCAGAAATATCTCTTTAAAAAAACAAACAAAAAAAGCAAACTACAGGGGAGTATCTAAAGTATAGACATAAACACTTCAGCAAATTACTGTAATATTATATGTAGAATACCCAATTGGATTTATCCCAGAAATGCAAGGTTACTTTAATATTTAACAATAAAATAATACACTGTATTAAGAAAATAAAGAACACAAACAATTATCATATCAATACATGTAGAAAAAGCATTTATACTCTATTTTTATAATTAAAACAATCAATTTAGGGATAGAAATAGGTATATTTCTCAAATTGAGAATGGCATGGGCAGATGATGGCATATCTGTAAAACACCATGCACTGTAAGGCAATTCCACATGGGAAGGTGCCTGGTCAAGTGTAGAGACCTCCCTGATCATGCTGAGCACACCATGATCCAGGGCTGGCTGAAGGCTGGCCATATGGATTATCGCATCAAAAACATGTTTGGGCTGTTGTCTCTCTCTGTCTTTTTTGCTCTGGGAGAAATAAAATAAATAAATAAAAATAAATAAATAAAAGAAATCTATTAAAACTCACAAGTCACATAATGCTTCTTGGTGAAAAATTGACGTTTTCCCTTTAAGATAAGGAACAAAAATGTGATGTCTCCTGTTACCACTTTTATTCAGTGTTGTTCTGGAGTTGGTGTCCAGGGAATTTCAGAAAGAAAAATAAATGAAAGTCATCTAGATTGGAAAGGCAGGAATAAAACTATCACTATTTGCAGATAGTATATATGGCATATAGAAAACTCAAGTAATTTACTAACAATTGTTACAAGTAATAGACAAATTACATAGGAAGGTTGCAAGATAACTAATCAATAGACAAAAGTAATTGCATTTTTATTTACTAGCAATGAATAATCCATGAAAAAATAAAATTTGAAAAATAATTCCCTTTACAACAGTATAAAATGATAAAAAATACTTATGAATACATGCAAAAAACACAAAGTTTTTGAAAAAATATTTGTTTAATTTTATTATTATCATTTTTAATTTGACCTGAGAAACTGAGAGAGAGAAAGAGAGAGAGAGAGGGAAAGTGAGAAAGCAAGTCGCCAGGTCCAGTCCTTGAACTGTGGTTAGCCATGTGGGAATCTAGTGCCTTAACCACGCCACCTGCTAGCCCCACACAAAGTTTAATACCAAAAATTATAAAATATTATTGGAGAAATTATAGGAGAGTTAAGTAAACAGAAAGTAATTTCATGCAATACTTCCTAAACTGATCTATAGATGAAACAATCCCTGTCAACATCCCAGATGCCGTTTTGTGTTTGTTTTTATAAAACATGACAAGGTGATCCTAAAGTTCATGTGGAAACACAAAAGACCCAGAATACCCCAAACAATATTGACAAAGAAAATCAAAGGTGGAGAACTTACACTTCCCACTTTCAAAGCTTATTATACTACTGCATTAATAAAGACATTGTGGCACTAGTGTAACAATAGATTTATTAATATATATCAATGGAGTAGAATTGAGACTGCAGACATAAACCCTTACACTTAACTTTTTTTTTTTTTTTTTTATTTTTGGAAACTGTTTTTTTTTTTTTTTTTTTACATTTCTGGAAACTGTTTTTTGTTTGTTTGTTTGTTTGTTTTTAAACAGGTTTTTGCTATACAGCATGTGCACTCGCCAGAAAGACAGAGACAGAGAGACAGAAAGCAAGAAATTACTCCCCAGGGGGATGGCCATGCTGCAATCTCTTCTCCTCCGTTCTCCTCTCAGGATCCTGGGCATGCACGCATACACGCCCTGAGTGAGTTTAAGCCACCGGGTCCGGGACTTAAACCATAGTCAACAACATAGCTATTATACCAACTGCTGGTCCCGGCTGGACCCCTTTTTCACACTACATACAAAACTAACTCAAAATGGATCAAAGGTCTAAAGTAAAACCATATGACTGTTAGGAAAACACATTTGAGTGAAACTTGATGTGTCATTTAATGATTATATGACTAGAAAAATATGAATGACAAAAGAAAAGAAATAATAAATTAAACTTTATCAAAATTAACAATTTTGTTCCTCAAAGATACCATGGGGTGCAGAGATAATTCCCCAAATGGGAGAAAGTATTTGCATATCATACAAGTGACTTGCATTTCAAATATATATATATTTTTTTTTTAAACTTTCACAACTTAATAACAATGAAGTAAATAATCCAGTTTTAAAATGAGTAAAGGATTTGCATCTACAAGTCCCTGAAGGAGATATAAAAGTTGCCAATAAGCATACAAAGGATGATCAACAATATTAGTCATTAGGAAAATCAAATAGAAACCATGAGAAATGCTACTTCACACACATTTGGATGACTGAAATGAAAAACATAGGCAATAATAAGTATTGGTTATGATGTGGCGAAACTGAAACCTTCAGCTCAGAATGTTGAAACTGATTTGGATATACTTTGGATGTTCTTTGTTAGATATTGAGCCAACGTGTGTCCCAGCAAATTCCTTCTAGGTGTATATGCCCTAACAAAAGCTTGTAAACATATGATCCTAGAAGAGTTAGTGTATTATTATCATAAGTGGTAAAGAATAACCCGAATGTGCATCAGTGGATGTGTGGATGAATAAAATGTGCTATTTTTACTCAGTGGAATATTACTCAGTAATAATATCGAATTACATACTATAATTATGTGAAATTTGAAAACAGTTTGCTAAGTAAAAGAAGCCCTTTCATGAAAGACACGCAGTGTTGGATTTCATTTATATTCATTGTACAGAACTAGTAGGTCCTACTGCATGTGAGGATAAGATGGGACGACTGTTAATGGGTGTAGGATTTTTTTTTTTGTAATGAAAATGTTCAAAAATTAAATTCTAGTTATGGCTGCAAAACATTAAATTGTACACTCTAAATGGGTAAATTTTATGGCATAAGAATTATATTTCAATGGAGTTGTTAAAAAAAATGAAACTAGATTTCTTCCTTCAAGCCCTCATGTAGTATTTTATCGAGTAGGACATGGTGCAATCTATTCAGTGAAATCTAGTCACAGCACACTTTAATTCCCTCAACTTCCTCCTAAAATGGTGGCATTTAGTCTATGTAAATCCAGAGAATTATCTTTGTCTTAACTTACAAATATCTAATGCAGATAATGATCAAGTAGAAATACAGTGCTTATCAAATTAGCATGGAGAAATCCCAAATCAGTAGGTGCATGGTACTTTTCTTAGGTCTCTTTTGAAGGGAGAGTTACAGCACTGTTTTTGAATGACTATGGAGATATGGTGTATAGTATAGTATGTGAATATATGTTTCATTATTCTAAAGAGTAGCTTAATATTCTTATTAAAAAATTCATGGGATAAAAATAGCTAATACCTTCATTTTTTGAGAGAGAAAGAGAGAGATTTTTGCTACAGGGTGTGTGCATTTGCTGGAGAGACAGAGAAAGACAGACAGAAAGTGAGAAATCACCATCTGAGGGGGATGGCCACAATGCAATCCCTTCTCCTCTTGGTATTTGAGGCATGCATACACATGTGCCTAGCGTGAGTTTTAAGCTGCTGGATTTAGGACTTGAGCCTCATTCGACTACATGGGAGTGCAGTGACATAACAGTATGCCATCTGCTGGTCCCCCCAAATAGCTAGTGTCTTAATTATGCCCAGGCAAAATGCAAAAATTAATAATAATAATAATAATAATAATAATAATAATAATAATAATAATAACAGTAGTTTTTATAGCGGTGTATTGCCTGTTATGCGTCAATTGCAACTGTCCCTTCCAGGTAAATATTATCCCACATATTTGCAAATGAAGAAATTAAAGTTCAGAATTAAACTTACCCCAGACAAATTACTTCTATTTGGCTACATTTAACCAAAATTGAAAATATCTCAGGACCAGTAGCTGGCATAATGGCTATGTTTCTGGACTCCCATATAGTCGACTGTGATTCCAATCTTGGACCCGGTTGTGTAAACTCGTGCCAGGTGCATGTGTGTACATGCACAAGACCCGGAGAGGAGAATGAAGGAGAATGGATTGTGGCATGGCCATGCCCCCGGGGGGTGATTTCTCACTTTCTGTCTCTGTTTCTCTGTCTTTTTGGCGAGTGTACACGCTCTATAGCGAAAATCTCTCCAAAAAATTTTAAAAATATCTCTTTATATGATTTACATTTATGTTATACTTTCATCTGAGAAAGAAAATAAATGTTTAATAATCTGTAAGGTATGAAAACAGACAAAATATGAAAATCTCAAAATAGCTTACAAAGCATTTGCTCCACTTTTTTCACTCTTCCTTTAATAATTAAGCCCAAGACAAATACATTAACATTTAGGGTAAATAGATATATCACAGGAGCACTTTAAGATAAGTTTAGTAATATTTTATGTAATAATGACTTTAAAAATATGTAACACTCTTATCTTAAATATGTCTTTGTTGAATTTTGTAAGTCTGAATTTCAAAGTCATGACTTGAATATATTTGAAAATAGTAACATGCTTCAGAATATATTAAACAATTACATTTACACATTTTCCACAATATTTGTTGAAAGATATGACCCCAGAAACACATTTTGCCACAAATTATGCATTAAATTCAATATGTATACCTAATTATTTCAAAATAGGAAACTCAAATGGAAAGAATGACTTGCAGGTGCAATAAATAATACTACTATTCCCTTTTTTGGCTAGATGTAATTTTGCTGAAAAAAGTTAAATTTAATGCTAATATAGCATGTTCTTGGAAGTATTTCATGGTTGAACATAACAGATAAAGATTTCCACATTTCAATAAATACCATTTTATGAACTTATGATAAATTTGATAAAATAAGAAACATTGCTGACCCAGATTTTACAGAATACAGATGAACAGAGAGGTATGTAAATACACAGTGAGCTGGCAAACAGATGGCTCTTACTTTTCTTTTTTTTAATACTGTTTCTAGTTGAAAGTAGTCTCCACTGAAAGAATTTTAGCTGCTTTGCATGAGTTTTCACATTTGACATTTTTAATAAAATGGGATAGAAATTATTAGAAGAGATGGTGAAAAGTTTTAAGTATAAAGGTAAGAACTATTGCTTTATTCTTCAAATATTACTGTGTCACAACTAATAAAATGTAGATGTAGAATTAAGAAAGAATTTCAATTACATTCTGCTTGTTTTATATTTAATATTACTCTTTAGGGCAAGGTTGGGGGATCTTGAAGCTTTTATGCATTTTTCCACAATAAAATGTAACAGTATTTAGCTTTTCCAATTCAATACAAGATCAGGTGTACTGATATTTTCCAGAACTTATCAGAGATTTTTAAAAAAATAATTATTTACTTTTTATCTATTATATTATTGTTTTTAAATTCTCTACAGGGCACATGTGCTTACCAGAGACAGAGAGAATAAGTGAGAAAGTAAGTTGCCAAATCTAGGACTTGAACTGCAGTTGGTGGGAGTCCAGGGCCTTAACCACTACACACCCTGCCAGTCCCTTATCAGGGATCTTTAAGAGTAGACAGTTTCATTGTTAGAATCTGTAAAATGAAAGCATATTTTAAAAATCAAATGTAGCCTGACTCAGTGGTGCTTGGTAACAAGCTGCTCAAGAGAAGCTGGGTCAGATGGAAGTTCTCAAGTTGGACCTCTGGCAACTTTATCCTTGAGACATGTGACCCTGTGATCCCCACTTTCTGGGAAGGCTGTGGAGGACCATGGCATGAGGCCCTGTTGAGGGTGCTTATCCTCCCCTATCTCTTGTCATTCACTCTCATGAAATAAGTAAAATGAACAGTAAAAAATGAAGTGCAAATTTGAAAAGATTGAGAAGTATGCACTTAGCTTAAATAGTTATTCCAGTATCATTAATAGAGAGTATACTAAAATATAGCAAGTAGGTTTAATTTTTTAAAATTATATAGATTGAACACAGGTATAATAAGCTATTTTCCCTTAATTATTTACATACATTATATTTCACTTAATCTTTTAAGTGTGACCACCACATTTGGAATGAACTTTTTCTGTGCATTCTAAGATTAAACAAATCTATGGGTATTCCAAGCAGAATAAATAGAAAGATAATAATAAGACGGTTGAAAACTGAGAAGACAACTTAAGGGTAGACAGAGAATAGATATATTACCTTCAAAAGTGCGACACTCAGACTAAGAGCTGACCTCTGAAAAGTAAAATTATTTTCTGCCAGAAGATTATTTAAGGAATCATATATTTCTGGAATACACTGCTACAGAGTCCAGGCAAGAAATCATGGTGACTTTCATCAATTGGTAGTTAGAAGATGAGAGAAAGGGAAGGACTAGAGCATAGATTTTTGAGGTTTAATAGGTAGAACTTGATAAACTCTATGTATGAGTTAAAGTAAAGAGTAACATGAAATCAAATACAAAGTCTAGGTTTGTTTGTTTATTTGTGTTGTTTTACCAACCTGCTGATCCCCTGTTATAAATATGGGAAAGTCTGGCCCAGACTGTGTGGAAGGGAAAAACTGACAAGTTTAATTAGAGTTCATTTGGGAGACACAGTAAGTAAGTAAACAGCTATATAAATATATATTTTCAATAGTGGAAGAACTGATGCAGGGTTGAATTTAAATATATGGGTCACGGTGGTTTCACTGAAGTGGTATTTGGTAGATTGGACTTCTGTTCTGATTTTCTACCCTGTTATAGGGTTGTACACATTTCCTTGTAACTAGGAAGTAAGTGCCTGCTACTATAGAGAATGTGCTTTCTGCCACATTGATGTCAGCGCTCCCATGTGATTTGCATTGTCTAATGTACTACAGGGTGTATACAATTCTAACTCAAGTGTAAATGAGGTTCCACAGTTTAGTTGATCTTTCTGATACTTGCTGTTAGAGAAACAAGCCTTAGGTGTGCCTTTGCCACTTGTGCCAGAGTATCATATAAAAGTTGAATAAAATGGTCGCAGTTTATAATCTGGATCAAGGTATAATTGAATTTACCTGATTTATCATTCAAACTTTGTAGAAAATCCCAGGTCAGGGGCCAGCAGGTGGCATGGTGGTAAAGGGTGCTAGACCTAACCCTAACATGGCTGCAGTTCGCATCCCAGACTGAGTGGCTTGTTTTTTCACTTTCCCTCTCTCTCTCAGACACTCTGTCCCACTCTAGTCAAATTAAAATAATTAAAAACAGAATATACTAGATCAGCATACAGATAAGCATATGAATATCAGCTTTTTAATTCTTGTAAAATTTCAGTTTGACTTGCATATTTAAAAAGGGTTAATAGACCGGGCGCGTGTGCATGCATGTCCAAGATCCTGAGAGGAGAATGGAGGAGAAAGGATTACAGCAAGACCATCCCCCTTGGGGGGGGTGATTTCTCGCTTCCTGTCTCTCTGTCTCTCTCTGTCTTTCTGGCAAGCACACGCAACTTATAGCAAAAACTTATCAAAAAAAAGAAAAAGAAAGGGTTAATAGGCAGTAGGTTTCTCAGTGGTTAGAACACTGAATTCACACAAGGATGACCATGGTTCAAGTCCTAGACCTGGCAGCTTGCTTTCTAACTTTCCTTCTCTTTCTCTCTCTGTCTCTCTCTGGTAAGCACATATGCCCTATAACAAATTGGAAAGTAGGAGTAATAATAAATAAAATAAAATATATAATTCTTTAAAAAAAGGTTAATAGATACATAAGCACTGGAGTTAGGTGTTATATTTTATTAAAAACCGGGAACCAGCAGTTAGCGTAATGGCTATGTCACTGGACTCCCACGTAGTCGACCGCAGTTCGTGTCCCAGACCCGGTGGCTTAAAAAAACTCACGCGGGGTGCGTGTGCGTGCGTGCCCAAGATCCCGAGAGGAGAATGGAGGAGAAGGGATTGCGGCGTGACCATCCCCCCTGGGGGGTGATTTCTCACTTTCTGTCTCTATGTCTCTCTCTGTCTGTCTGGCGAGCGCACGCGCCCTACAGTGAAAATCTCTCCAAAAAAAAAAAAAAAACCAAAATAATGTGCCAATAGTTTTGAGTATTGGCAAGAAGTGAGGAAACGTCTATAAGATGTCAAAATAGCAATATATATACTATGATGAAAATGTATATTTGCACCTGTGGTAAACTAGGCATGGTAACATGTGCTTATGGCACCAGGCAAGAAAGTTTTCAGGCAAAATACTACAAGTATTAGCTGCATATTTGGTAGCTATGCCTATGAAAATAGAGAAAAAGACAAGGGCTAAAAAATACTGACAATTATGCTAAGAATACTGTGAGTGATAGAGAGATCCCAGAAATCCTAGGACTTTCTGAGTTGGAAAATGAAATAAAATGTGCACATTAAATGTCAAACACGAGGAAAAGTAAAAATTCATTTTCAAATTTAGATTTCTGTCTTATCCAGAGGATACAAAACACATCAAGGCTATGGTCATTGAAATTAATAGATACCCTTTCAATTAGACATAATGAGTATTAGAAGACTTTAGATATTATCTGAGGAAGGCTTTTATGCTATAATTTTTTACTTAAATTGAGACAGACTGATTTGAGGGAGAATAAGAATAAATATGTTGTGTGTATAACTTTTGGCACATAAAATAAAACAGAATCAAACTGAATAGGATGCCTCAAATTTTTTAAGTTGTATTTGTCTAAGCACTATCAATGTGCATTAAAAGACGTTAAGACTATGCAAGATATTAAAAGACTTGCATCTCTATGAAGCAGCTTTAGAGGCCTCCTTAACTTTCCAGGAGGACACATTTAGCACAACTCTCTTCCGTTGTAGCAAAAGAGGATGAATAAAAAGGAAGGGCACCCAGAAGATAGAGAACAAGCCAAAGAAATTAATAGACTGCAAAAAATACATTAAGGGAGCAGAATACATATTTAATCAAGGATGGAGAGACCTCATAAAATTTGGGACCAGTGTAAGGTGACCGCACAAAATTTGCCCAGTGGGATTTCAGACTAAGCCTGAACTAGTGACTTCGAAATTCCTCCCCTTCTTTGCACTTTGGAATGGGAATATTCAATGCAGTCATCCTACCCACCCTCCCACCTCCACCCCC
>NW_006206450.1:97035-100176 GCF_000334495.1 Tupaia belangeri chinensis | reverse complement strand
TATTGCATAAGTAAAGAGAGAACAGATAATTTGGTTTTCATTTTGTATATCTCTATCTCAAGAATATCTACATTGGGTCCTGCAAACAATCAGTGAGAAATTTTTGAAGGTATTGAGATTGATTAAGATGAAGCCAAACCTGTCTAGAGTAGTCATTTTAAGCCGTACTAGAGCAATGGGAGCACAGCATGACCATACCTATAGAAAGAGGTTCCAGGCAAAATATCAAGTGCCCAGACCCTCCTGTTTTTGCAAGAAAGAGAACAGAATTCCATGTGGAGAGATTGGACTAAGCGAGAGAATTATTAGGAGCAGATGAGGACGTGGAAGGTGAATGACCACAATGTAAAGTCATATATAGCTCCTACTGGAGTTTTTAGCTTTCACCTAAACAGATGGAAAAACACTGACAGACTACAAATGGCAGTCACACAATTTGACTTATCCTTTAAGATTTTTAATATACTTTGTCATGGTGTGCGATAAGGATGAGTGCAGGACCAAGGTCACTAGCAATAGTGCAGGCATCAGGCAAAGGGGCAGTGGACCACCATTTTTGTTTATGTAATATGTGAGAGAAAATGAAAAGTTAGTATTGTAGCAAAGTTTCTAGATGAATAAATATAGAGTCTTCAATAATCGAGGTAAGGACACACAACTTCAAGAGGAGTTTTGCAGGGTGGAATTAATGTTCAGAATTTTTTTTTTTTTTGAGGGAGATTTTGCCATAGGGCACACTTGCTTTCTGGAGAGACAGAGAGAAAGTGAGAAACCAACCCCGTAGAGGAGATGGCCATGCCGCAATACCTTCTCTTCCATTCTCCCCCTAGGATCTTGGGCATGCATGCACATGTGCCAGGCATGAGTTTGAAGTCACCAGGTGTGGGACTCAAACCGTGGTCGGCTATGTGGGAGTCCAGCACCATTACCACTATGCCATCTGCTGGTCTTGTTTTTATGCAGAGTGAGTTTTAGTGGTCTGTTCAATATCTGCGTATGCAAAATATTGAGGAGGCTATTTTTCATATCAGTTTGGAAAGCACAGAAGACATCTGAGGTGAAAACATATACATTTGGGAGTTGTCTGTCTTTAGATGCTATTTGAAACCATAAGACTGTATAAGATCATCAGTGGATAAGGAATTGATAATGTCCGAGACAGAACCCTAAGGCATTCCAAAGTTAAAAGCTAAGGAGATTAAGGAAAAACAAAACAAAACAAAAACAAAGTAGCTTCAAGTCAAGCTTAATGGTATAGGAGGAAAATGAAGACATTAAAGTGCAATAGAAACTAACTGAAGAAAGAGCTTTGAGGGGAAAGTGAAAATCTACCGAAATTAAATAAGATGAGTAATAAAAACCTCACAATTGGATTTAGCAACATCTGTCATGATTTCCACATTAATATTTTGGCAAAAAACTAATTTCTGTTGTATGAGAGATGAAAACATAATTTGGATGTTGTTTTTTCAATGAACAGTAAGAGAGAAGGGACTTGAAGGTGTAAAGATATAATTATAGGTAGTTTTTTTTTTTTTTTAAAGTTTTAGCTATAGGGCATGTGTACTTGCTGGGGAGGAGAGAGGCAGAAAGAGACAGAGACAAAGACAGGGCAAGTGAGAAATCACTCCCCTTCCCCCAAGAGAAATGGCCACACTGCTGGGATTTTGGGCATGAGGACACATGTGCCTGGCATGATTTTCAAGTCACAACATGGGACTCAAACTGTAGCCAACCATGTGGAAGTCCAGTGCCTTAACCATCATGTTCCCTGCCAGCCTTATCATTAGAGATATACTGTGAAATTTAATACAACTTTATACTTACTTAAGGATAAATATAAGTATGTAGTTGGGGCTAAGATGCACTAGCAAGTGCTCTACATTGCTGCTTGGCAGGCTGACACCTTATGGGAGCCAAAGTTCAATTTCAGCCCACCTGAAAGCCAGAGACATTAGTATACCCCTGTAACCCCAGCTAATCTGGAGACTGAGGCAGGAAGATTATGAGTTCATGGCTAGCCTGGACAACACAGGGAAATACTGTGTAAAGAAAAGAGCTCGGTGTGGTGGCGTGTATCTATAATCCCAGCTGGAAGGTTGAGGCAGAGGGATCACAGCATAAGAGAACATGTCTAAAACAATACACACACACACACACACACACACACACACACACACAAAGAATGTGACTGACACAGAGAAAAACTGGTATGATTGAGGGTGTTTAGGTTTTGTTAAGGTTAAGATTATTTGTGATTTGTTTCTGTATATAAGAGATGATAAGACAGTCTGACAGAAAGTGAGAATCAAAATGTTTTATTCTTAATTACGGAGGTATGAATACTAAGTGTAAATGTGTTATTCTTTCTGGGCTCCTGGAAGAAAACAAAAACATAACAAAACAGTCATAGGTGAAAACTAAAGGAATACGAAAAATGCATGGACTAATTTTTTTATTTTTTTGCCATAGGGTGAATGCACTCGCCAGAGAGAAAAAGGGAGAGAGAGAAAGTGAGAAATCAGCCCTAGGGATGACAGCCATGCCACAATCCCTTCTCCTCCATACTCCTTTTAGGATTTAAGGCAGGCACATATAGGCGCCCAGCTTGATTTTCAAGTCATGTCTGGACTCAAACCACAGATGGCTGTGTGGGAGTCCAGTGCCTTAACTGTTATGCCACCTGGTGCCCCCTAGCATAGCCTTTATGTATCAATATTGGCTTACAAATTGTAACACAGCTATCATATCAATGTAAATTGTTAAAAATATCAGAAGTAGGTTTAGGGTAAACAAAAACCCTGCACTATTGTTAAAATTCTTCCATAAATATAAATAATTATAAGATTTAACAAAAATATTTAAAAAGTAGGATATGTCAGACCAGGACTTTGATTTTTCAGTTATTGGGAGTAGGGACCTGGACTGGGTAAAACCATGAGGGTCTGCGGCTGAAACTGAATGAAGGCCTACTTCAGAGCTGAGATTGCCAAGGTGCTGAGAAGCCAGTGAATTAGAAGAACCAACCATGTGGGACCAGCAGTTGGCATAATGACTATGTCGCTGGACTCCTATGGGGTCAACCGTGGCTTGAGTCCTGGACCTGGTGGCTCAAACTTATGCAGGGCGCATGTGCATGTG
>NW_006206450.1:88162-96912 GCF_000334495.1 Tupaia belangeri chinensis | reverse complement strand
AAAGCACCCACACCCTATAGTAAAAACCTCTAAAAAAAAAAAAAAAAAGAACCAACCATGTGAGTAATGAAGTGACCCAAATCTTCATGAATATTGTGAGATGGAATGACTATAAAATTGGACCTAAAGGTTTTACCAAAATGAGTGGGAGCAACTTGTCTATCATTACATGGCAGCGAGTAGGGTGATAAAATTTAGCAAGACAGGAAACACCGATGGTGGTGAAGTGATGAGAAGGGAGTTCGGCAAGCAGTAGTGCAGAGGAAGAGACGCACACCACCCCAGGTCGTGTTACGAGGGAAATGGGGAGGCAACGCTCACTGCCTGAGAGGGTTTGAAAGGGAATCAGTATCACCAGAAGAGAACCAAAATGTAGAGCAAATGGTGAAGACATGAGTTTGGGGAAATAGAGATGTATAATTTTTTAAATGATACTCAGAGTTAAAAATAGCAGGAAGAAAACATCGCAAGAGTTGGGACAGGGAGTTAGAAAAGGAAATTTTAAGTCTTATTTATATCCTGGGAATTAATGAGGATTAAGGCGTCCTGAGCTTCTTGAACTAATGGAGATAAACTGGGATAAATAGCCTTGAAAAGTTGATCTTAGTATTCCTAAAGCAAATAGGTATAGTGAGACTGTAAGCACTTATAGAAAGAGAAGTGGGGGGAGGGTTGCCAGATATACTCAAGAGTATTAGGATTCATTATTCGCTTCTAATGACACACTCTTCAATCCAAATATTAATGCTAAATCTGAATATTTCTTCCAATGCAGCCACTCTGATTCACAAGCCATCCCCATTCTTCATCTTGGCTACGTTAATTAACTACTTAACTGGTTTCTTTGCTTTTATCTTAACCTCCCATTTCTCAGCCCAAGTGAGCCTGTTAAAGATAATTTAGAACTACTTAACTGGTTTCTTTGCTTTTATCTTTACCTCCCATTTCTCAGCCTAAGTGAGCCTGTAAAAGATAATTTAGAGGACCAGCAGAGCAGTTGGCATAATGGCCATGTCACTGGACTCCCATGTAGTCGACTGTGGTTCAAGTCCCAGACCCGGTGGCTTAAACTCACGCAGGGTGCATGTGCGTGCCCAAGATCCCCAGAGGACAATGGAGGTTAAGGGATTGTGGCGTGACCACTCCCCCGGGGGGGGGGGGATTTCTCGCTTTCTGTCTCTCTGTCTCTCTCTGTCTTTCACTCATGTGAGTGCACATGCCCTATATAAAACAACCTCTCCAAAACAAAAAACAGAAAAACAAAAAACAAAAACCCAAAAACAAAAACTTAGACTGGGCTAGTAGGTGGTGTGCTGCTTAAGACACATGGCTGACTGCAGTTCATGACTGGACCAGCAGTTTGAAAAATACAGTGAGCATGTGTGTGAGTGTGCCCAAAATCCAGAGGGGAGAATGGAGAAGGAGCTGTGGTCAACCCATAGGGGGTGATATGTTACTTTCCTGTCTATCTTTGTCTCTCTCTGGTGACTAAACGTGCCCTAAATCAGACAGATCAATAAATAAGACCATGTTTACTCTTTAACTCAAATATCTCCAGTACCTTCTTTTTCACCTAGAACAAAACCAAAGGGCTTCCCATAACATACAAGAATCCTCAGTGTCTCAGCACTCATCTAACTCTCTAGCCCATGTTGTGCTACTCTTCTTCTTCTTCTTCTTCTTCTTCTTCTTCCTCTTCTTCTTCTCCTTCTTTTTATTTTAAGAGATATTTTTACTCTACGATGCATGGTGCTTGTGCTTGTGCTTGCCAGAGAGACACAGAGACAGAGAGAAATAACCTCCTGAGGTGCCATGTTGTGATCCCTTCTCCATTATTCTCTCAGGATCTTGGGTGCCCTGCATGAATTTTAAGCTGCCGGTCTAGGACTCTAACCATGGCTGACTACATAGGAGTCCAATGACATAACTATGACACCATCTGCTGGTCCCCTGCTATTCTTCTTGATTACTCTCCTCTAGCCACACTAGGTAGTATCCTGTTTCTCAAATGTGACATTCTCCTTCTTTTTATTTATTTATTTTTTTGGAGAGGTTTTTGCTATAGGGCGTGTGTGCTCGCCAGAAAGACAGAGAGAGACAGAGAGACAGAAAGTGAGAAATCACCCCCCTCCTCCAGGGGGGATAGCCACGCTGCAATCCCTTCTCCTCCTTTCTCCTCTAGGGATCTTGGGCATGCATGCACACACGCCCAGCATGAGTTTAAGCCATTGGGTCCAGGACTCAAACCGCGGTCGACTACTTGGGAGTCCAGTGACATAGCCATTACTTCAACTGCTGGTCCCTGACATTCTCACACTGGTGAGATTTTAATTTCTCTGTCTCTTCCCTGTCTCCAGAACACTCTTTGCACAGTTACATGTATAGGTACTCTTACTCCTGTCCTGGTCTTACTTCCTTCACATCCTGGCCTAGATATCTGCTTTTAAACTCAATTTTCCATCATCACCCTTTTAAAAATTTCTTATTCCCTTAGTTTCCATGACAGAAAACTCCTTAACCTTTTTATTCCATTTTGTCTGATCTATTATACTGTATATTTTATTTAGTTATTACACATGTACACACATATCTGAGTGTGTGTTTTATCTCCTGATAAATCCCCAGAATCTAGAATCGCACCTAGTGTTTATTAAATACAATTCTCAATTGCAAGAATAAATAAAAACATAAAGAGGTTGTTTCAGAATCAAAGACAGTAATTTCAATAAGGAAGGGGCTCATGACCAAAGGAGTCACATGAATTAAGGCAGGATTATTTTCCCTAAACATTAGAGTGTGCTCAATGTGATTTTATGAAATGTCGTCCAAGGAGTGAAGTTTATCGCAGCGTAGAAATGTCGTTCCAAGGAGTGAAGTTATCGCAGCGTAACCTGAGGAAAAATATATGAGATTCTGGAGAGGATACTGGCTAAGGGGCAAAATATTGCACAGTAGGTAGAAGGGAATATTGATGACTTTCTTTTTTAAACTTTACTTTACTGGGGGAAACAGATGGCATGGTGGTTAAAGTGCCGGACTTGCATATGGTCAACCACCGTTCAAGTCCTGGAGCTGGTGGCTCGCTTTCTCACTTTCCCTCTCTCTCTCTTTCTCTTGCTCTGTCTCTCTCTGGAAAGCACATGTGCCCTATAGCAAAACTTAAAAATAATAAGAAATAAAGAAAATTTTGAAAAAAATATTATTTATTTTAGTTCTTTCTTCCAAGAATGAGAGAGCATCTCCAACAGGGTTTTGTTGCTGCAATCCACCCTCAGTTTCAGCCAGCTCTCACTCAATGGGCAAGTTCACAGCCAGTGTGCTCGGGAAGGCCCTCGATGTTCCCATGAAGGTCAGACTCCCATACATCATGTTTTACACCATGTTACTCTCTGGCCCCCAGAATTTTCTATCTTTCAGATGAAATTCTATTGTTAACGGATAGAAAAGTGTTGAGCTGCGTTGTGAAATCCTTGGTTCTTTGGGTCCAGATCACTAAAATTAGAGATCTGTCCCTAGGCACAAAATGAAATTGCAACCACAAATGAAGTAGATAGAAAAGAAAGTTTAATAGAAAGAAAGGAAAGGAAAGGAAGAAAGTACACCCAAGAGGCTTTTGGGTGGGCGGATTGCCAAGTGCAACTGCATTTGATGCTGGTCAACCATTATTATTACTAGAGGTCATGAATATTCATTAGTGGGGGGCCCCCTTACGCTGCCTATGTTCTTCCTTTAAATTTGAATCCTCACGTTCTCTCCTGCACCTGTGCACCTTCCTCACAGGCAAAGTGAGGAATTTGGTCACCTAATTACTTACGCCCAGTGCGAGTCAGGTTGCCTCAATTAGATCGTCCAATTAGTCTATCATATTAATGACCAAATGCTTGCTTGGGTCCTTTTGACAAAAGAAAATCTACAAACTATCCCTGTATGCTTCCCTCAAGCCTCAAGGAATTAATATGGCAAATTGCCTCACCCTCCTGGCACCTGAAGCTAGGTGAGTGAGCCTTTCGCTTTTCTCTTAGGGCTGCCTGCTCATGGCTAACTAACTGCCTACCACACTATCTCATGCTGATTAAATTTTCCGACATTTATGGGACTTTCTCTTCCTTTCATTGCCATGATCAGAATTAAGAAATAAAACATAAGTATCAGAGATATAAACATAAATCATTAGCATTATAAATAGGTTGATCAGGGAATAAGTCATATAGGGAAAAAGCAAAGAGCTGCATAATATTCTCTGCCTGTCCACAATCTAGATTTTGAGACAGCATTGGAAAAATAGATTAGGACTTTAGTTCAGATTTACATAATTAGAATGCTGTATTCAAATGGTCTAAAGAAGAGAAAAAGAAAAAATTGCCTAAGTTTGTAGATTTTCAGTTTAGATTAGGACTTTAGTTCAGATTTACATAATTAGAATGCTGTATTCAAATGGTCTAAAGAAGAGAAAAAAAAAATTGCCTAAGTTTATAATTTTTCAGTTGGTGACTGATACTGAGTTTAAGCCACCGGGTCCAGGACTGTGAATAAATAGATTCCTTCTTTTAAAATGTCTTTATTCATAATATAAAAGCATATACATGTGTGAGAGAAAGGGGAAAAAAGAGAGAGGAGCACTTCCTAACAGGATCTTGTCATGCTACGTTCCCCTTTTCCCAGATCTACAGCTTATTAGGATTTGGGGCACATATGTAAGAACCCAGCATATTTCAGGTCTACTGGGCCAGGGAATCCAACTGCAGTCAACCAGGTGTCCTCCAGCTCTGCAATCCAGCAAAAGCTGCTGACTACATCATAGAGGCTGGGCCTGGTTCCTTCTTTCTGGAGACCAGAGACATTATTCTATCTAATAGGGTGGTCTATACTAACAATCATGAAGATAATGGAAAATATGCTCTATTACCAACAGAAATGATTTATTAAACAAGAAGAAATGAACAACATAGGTTAGAAAGATTGCAAGAGAAAAGTCTTAGATTGAGAGAAGACAGGATACAGAGCACACATAAATGGAAGTGTTAACATAATATAGCACAGCTGCAAGTAGGTTGGTAGACATGGTGGTAGTGAGAAGGAGGAATTCTGTTTGATTCAATCATCTAATTAAAACAGGCAATAAAAGGAGTCATTCAAAATGGAGAGACAGGTTTGTGGAAGAGAAAATAGATAAGAATAAGGTGGGGTAATGAAAAAAAGTACTAAGGGAATATAAAGGGAATTCTGTGTAGGGTTATGAGGCCTTTTGAAATTTGTGTTCATTAATTTCAAATGAGACTAGTCAGCATTGTTTATGAGATTTTTAAAAAAAAATCTAAGAGCATATTGCTGCCTGCATAAATTTGCAGAATAGGCAGATATTATAAGTAGGTTTGCAGTTTTGCTTGGTGGGAATTTTGGAGGAAGAAAGGAACAAGGAATTTAATGGTGTTTGCAAATAAATTATTAAGATATTGGTCCACATAATTTAAGCTGCATAAGAAGTAAATCGAAAACATGAGAAAGGTAAGTAGAGCTGCTGAAGCACAGAAATTGTTAGAGAGTTGAAGATTTTGATTGGTTGAACAACTGTTAAACTAGAAAGTGGGGTCAGCAGATGGTGTAATAGTTATGTCACTGGACACTCATATAGTAGACTCTGGTTTGAGTCTCGGGCTCCGTGACTTAAAACTCACACTGGGCATGTGTGCATGCATGCCAAGAATCCCAAGAGGAGAATGAAGGAAAAGGAACTGTGGCATGGCCATCCCACATGGAGGGGAGGTGATTTCTCACTCACTTTCTGTCTCTGTCCCTCTGTTGAGCACACATACCCTATAGCAAAAATCTCTCTACAAAAAAAAAAAAAAAAAAAAAAAGCCAAAAGGAGAGAAACTGCTAGTCTAAGAGTGGAACCTTATACAACACGGTTCTAGAAGTGTTAACTGATATTGAAGATAAAAAAGGTGTAATTATCCCAGTGAATTGTTGGATATTTTGGAAAGAAAGCCATATGACAGGACATGAAAAGTTAAGTTATTGAAAATTCATAGAATGAAAGAGATTATCTACCTGAATCTTGAAGTTCATCAAGAATAAAAGAAGGAGGCATGTGGAGGAAGAACAACCCAAATGATAAAATTTACATGAATAAAGACCCATGGTTGTCATAGGTTAGAAGATGACAGTCATATGATAGTACTTGGTATTTTCTAAAGTTACAAACCTGAAAGAAGCTGATAAAAATTTATTTTTACAACAATAATGAAGGGACCAGCAGTTAGCATAATGACTATGTTGCTGAACTCCCATGTAGTCGACTGCGGTTCGAGTCCCGGACCCGGTGGCTTAAACTCACGCCGTGCGCATGTGCATGTGTGCCAAGATCCTGAGAAGAGAATGAAGAAGAAGGGATTGTGGTGTGGCCATACCCCCTGGGGGGTGATTCCTCGCTTTCTGTGTCTCTGTCTCCCTTTGTCTTTCTGGCAAGCGCATGCGCCCTATAGCAAAAAAAAAAAAAAAAAAAAAAAAAGTAAAAGAAAACCCTGAAGACAAAATGGAAACTTACACTGGTTCATTCTGGTGAGGATATGGAGGACAATGATGAATATAAAAAAGTACTAGAGAATAACTCTTTATTATATCTGTTTTAAATAAGCATTCATTTAAGTTCATGCTACTACTTTCCTTATGATATCCTTGTAAATTTCATGTTTCTAGTTCAGGATGTTTCCTTGCCACCTTCATTTATTGATATTTATAAAAAATAGGAGACTTGGTGTTGTATATTAGAGATAAACTGCAAGACAGAGTCCTTGCCTTGAAAACCCCATGGTCTAATGAATGAAATAGATATTATTCAATGAATCACACAATTATTGGGTCATCGGCAAAGTCATGATGCATTTTTGCATAGAAAAATATGTCATGACTTTCGCTAAAAAAAAATATTCCATGAAAAAAAAAAAAAAAAAAAAGTAAAAGAAAACCCTGAAGACAAAATGGAAACTTACACTGGTTCATTCTGGTGAGGATATGGAGGACAATGATGAATATAAAAAAGTACTAGAGAATAACTCTTTATTATATCTGTTTTAAATAAGCATTCATTTAAGTTCATGCTACTACTTTCCTTATGATATCCTTGTAAATTTCATGTTTCTAGTTCAGGATGTTTCCTTGCCACCTTCATTTATTGATATTTATAAAAAATAGGAGACTTGGTGTTGTATATTAGAGATAAACTGCAAGACAGAGTCCTTGCCTTGAAAACCCCATGGTCTAATGAATGAAATAGATATTATTCAATGAATCACACAATTATTGGGTCATCGGCAAAGTCATGATGCATTTTTGCATAGAAAAATATGTCATGACTTTCTTGATGACTTGATAAATGTAAAATTCAGCTATAATCCATGGGGTGGTGACTATTTCCTAATAAAGTAGCAATCTGGCTGCAAACAGCTGTATAAGCATGAGATCACCTAAAAAGTTCAACTACCAACTACAGTTATAGCAATTGTGTCACTTTTGTAATATGAAAGAAAGCTAGTGTCAATGCAACATAAAATGTTCACAAAGAGTGAGAGGCTTCTATTTCTTATAATATGGTAGAATAAATACATGTACTTCAGAAACAAAAATAAAAATCTCTCTTGTTAAAAATATACCTCAAAAAGATGCAAAATATCTGAAAAAATTATTTAATTTCCATGACTCAGTTGTGAACCTAATCAAGTCAAAAGAGATACAGTGAAGAGAATAGAGGAAATCCAAGTTGATATTTGAGTGATGAAACTGCTGGTTCTGTTGATACCTGCTATTAGGGTTTGAATTTTAGATCTGAATAGAGATTAGAGGGGGCAAAGCAAACACAAAAATAAAACCAACAACAGCAACAAAACCTTTAGAGCACTCTGGAATGAAGAAGCCATAAAGCCTAATCCCTAAAATAATACATCATCAGCATACAGCAATGGCTAACGTGTTTGTACCATACACAGTATGCCAGCAACTGTTCTAAAAAACTTTTATTAAGTCAGTTCCCAAAATCACCATTTATTTTAGTCCAGTTTGTTACTAATAAGAAACTGAGTAATTTATAAAAATAGATGTTTACTCAGCTCAATATTTGGAGATCCATGGTCCGGGTACCATGTAAGGTAGGGGTCTTTGCAGAATCTCCATCGCATTACGAAGGTAGGAGTGGAATGGAATGTTGGTCAGTCTCTCTGTTCTGGTTCTTCCTTCTTATAAATCCACCAGGAGCCAATCACAGGAACTCTACCCTAATCACTTATTCACTCCCTAAGGCTCTGACTTTGACAAGGTGTTTAGTTTCCTCTGAATAACTTCACAACCAATCTCAACACATGAATTTTGGGGAGACACAAACCATGGTAACATTATAATCTTGATTTTACAAATGAAAAAATGGGCAGAGAAAGAGTTGTGTTTTTTGTAATCACATGTTTAATATATGGCTGAATTTTGTTTTGGCAATGTAGGTTCAGGTCCACACTTATTTTCTGACTATACTGTTGCTCAGAAGAAAATAAATGCATAATTGAGAAAATAAAAATAACAATTTTGCAAATGGAAATGGTAAAGAGTATTATCTGTCTTGAGTCTTGCTGTGGATGAAGTCTTTTAAAAACTAAATAAATGGCCAAGGCTCATGCCCCGGCGCGCAGCCGCAGTGCCCACCGGACGGCCCGGGGCTCACGCCCCAGCGCACAGCCGTGCCGCCCAACGGCCGGCCCCCCCCC
>NW_006206450.1:47592-87675 GCF_000334495.1 Tupaia belangeri chinensis | reverse complement strand
AAGGTGGGACATAGCAGAGGGTGGGGGATGGGGAATCAGGGATGGCAAGACAAAGGGCAAGGTATGCAGGACGTAAGGATTGGAAAATTATTTGCTGAGAACATATATGTGGATGTACTTGATTGAGACAATGCACAGTGTATTTTGGATGGAAAATTCATTTGTGTGTTGTGATGGTGTAAAGTGAATTAATAAATAAATAAATTAAAAATTAAATAAATAAATAAATAAATAAATGAAAAGTTTTAAATATCTTCAATGTGAATTTTAAATATAAATTAAAAATATTGTTTAGTAAACTACAAGCAACTTACTTATTTTTATACTGCCAGGAGTTAATAAACAAGATAAAATTCATCTTGAAAGGAAAACACATTCAACCCAGGACTTGAATAATTTAGAAAGACAACGGTAAAATGAACATGTGTTTGAAAACAGTAGAAAAATTTGGTTCTTGTAAATGTGGGCAAAGATTTAAGATACTGAAACTATAGAATTCTTGTCTGTTTTAATTGGTTTATTATATTAAAGGTATCAAAACTATGTCAAAGAAGTTATCAACAATGTCAAGGCATTTTAAAGCCAAACAAAGACAATTTCTAGAAATGTCCTAGAAATTGTGTGTGTGTGTGTGTGTCTGTGTGTGTGTGTGTATCTCTGTGAGTATATGCTTGTGCTGAGATTAAGAATACAATGAATGGTCTAAACAACAAATTGTACACTATCAAAGAGGTAATTAGTAAACTGAAATATAAGCTAAAGATGTTAAAGAGTGTACCTAGAAAAGATAAAGATTTAAAACTAGAAAAATTTAGGTGAGATTGAATTAAGAGTAAAATAAAAGTATGATACTAAGTCATTTCTCAAAGATGGCAATAGAGGTTATAAGAGTAATATGTGAAGATAAATACACAAGTATTTCCCAGAAGCAGGAAGATATAAAACTCTACAAGCCCAAGCAGAATTAGAATAAACCTACAACTAGCTGTATTATGAAACTGTTCTATAAATATGACAAGAAAAGATGATAAAACCATTGGAAGAAAAGTACAACAAATAGTGACAACAAATTTCCAAATAGCAAAACTGAAGACAGAAGGTGGAGGAAAAGCATTTCCAAAGTGCTGAGAGAAAATTTTATATTAAAAACTAAACGTGAGCAAATTTACCACCAATTTCACCTAGTTAAGAGGACTATAAAACAAATAAAGTGGATTTAAAAAAATACTTTTACCAAAAATACTATGATCTTTACATAATATTAAAATATTTCATTCACCCTACAGGTATAACACCTTAAAATTTTCACATATGTAAGAAGATAACTTTAAATTAAATAAAACCAGCATTAACAGAATTAATATGAGACTTGATAAATCCATCCTCTTAGAAAAGAATTAAATGCAAGTCCTTCAATAATTAAGAGATAAAAAATAGGGAAAAACAATATGTGTCTACATTTTTTTTTGGAGAGGTTTTTGCTATAGGATGCATGCACTTGCCAGACAGAGAGAGACAGAGATAGAAAGCGAGAAATCACCCCCCAGGGGGGATGGCCACGCCACAATCCCTTCTCCTCCATTCTCCTCTCAGGATCTTGGGCACGCATGCACTCGTGCCCACCGTGAGTTTTAAGACACCGGGTCCGGGACGTGAACCACGGTCGACTACGTGGGAGTCCAGTGATATAGCCATTACGATAACTGCTGGTCCCTATGTGTCTACATTTTTGAAGAATAAAATTAACATGAATATAATATCCTACATAAAGAATAGTCAATCTAACAATGAAAAATATGAATTATTTCCTACATACACTTAACATTCAAACGAGTTCCTATAAATATTCGACAATGAGAATCATATATTGAACACAGTCGCATAACAAAATACTGGGTCATCAGGAAAGTCATGGTGCAGTTTTGTATAGAAATCCAGAAAAATACATGTTGACTTTCCCAACAACCTACTATAACTAGTTTAGAAAGGAATCATAGAAAGATAAAGCACAACTACATCGAAACAGTAAACGTTACTCTATAACTATTTATTGAGGAAGATTTCCAATAGATATTTGAAATATGAATGCAGAGTAATAAACATACTACCTTTCAAGCTAGGTAAGATACAATGTAAGAAGTAGAGAGCAATTAGAGTTACTAGTGTCTAGGTTTACAAAAATAAAATGAAACATTCCTTGGATAAGAACCTCCAGCAGCAGTGAAGGTGTGCTGCTTAGATTCCCTTAAGGGAATCTGCTGGAAGGGGACCATCGCTGGGCAGACCCAGTCACCGTATCTATCACAGCAACTGCATTCGTGCCAAGGACCAAGGATCCCTGTGCTATCACAGATACTCTCTGAACGCAGCAGGGACCCTGGAGCAGGGCCATCCCTGCCCAAGTCATTCCCTCACAGTGAGGGGCAACTAACGGGCAATTTTTCCTTTGAAAATCTCCATTTACCTGGCCTGCCTCAGACTCTTCCTATCCACTCCTTCGTGCTTCCCTCTCCTCTCCCAGACATCAAAGCTGCATTATAATCTGCCACTCTCAAAGCCTGCTTCTGCTTCTCCCTGCTATCCATCACAGGCAGGGAGGCTGCACACAAACTGGCCAGGATAATTTACCCTGGTAAACAGGAGGAGGGAATGCAGCTCTTGCACATGGGAGGCAAGGAGAAAACCCGGGAAACGCCTGAAGTCCACTTGGGCTCGCCTTGGTACCCACTTGTCCAACTGGAGCAGTGAATGAACACATGTGACCATCCAGGCCTGAGAATATCATGATCGATTATTTTCTTGTGAATGCAAGGTCAGACCAGACTACCAAACACGCCTTTAAGAACTATGGAGTAAAATCATCAAGTGGGGAGCCCTGACAGGGCACTATTTAACATGCATGATTATGGAGAGAGACAAAGGCTGCAAGACCAGTTGCAGTTATGAGTGCTTAGTTCTTCCTTCAGACGCTAATATTTTTCAGTCTGGCAGGTGCTATGGTGATTAAGGCACTGGATTCCCACAAGGCTGAACATAGTTCAAGTCCCAGACCTAGTGGCTTTCTTTCTCACTTGCCCTCTCTCTCTCTCTGTTCAAATTAAAAAATAATAATAATAAATAAAATTAAATAAATACTTAAGAAAAACTCTAATATTTTTTCCTTAGGACACAAGACCAATGAAGGGGGTGAACAGTAGAGGGAGGGAGGGAGGGGCCCAGGGAAGAAACACTTACAGAATACAAGAACGAAAAATTCTCTGTTGAAAATGATGTATATGATAATATCCCTGATTAGATTGTCAGGCACTGCATACTCACTTTGAAGAACCATGATGTGCACTATAGAGGTGTAAAGTGATGCGATGAAAATAAGAAATCTTAAAATAGAGTTTAATAAACGCCAATGAGAAACGTGAATGTGCTGCATCTCAAAAGTGTTTGGGGGGACTAGCAGCTGGTGTAATGGCTATGTCGATGGACTCCCATGTAGTCGACTGCAGTTCGAGTCCCTGACCCAGTGGCATAAACTCACGCCGGGCGTATGTGTATGTGTGCCCAAGACCCCAAGAGAAGAATGTAGGAGAAGGGATTTCAGCATGGCCACCCACCCTGGGGAGTGATTTCTCACTTTCTGTCTCTCTGTCTCTTTCTGGTGAGCGCACATGCCCTATAAAAAAAAAAGAAAAAAAAAAAGAAAGAAAGAAAGAAAGAAAAAAGAAAAGAAAAAAGAAAAAACAAAATTTGGGAAAGAATGTCCCATGCGGTGGCATCGGAGAGGAAGCAGTCACCTTTCTTTCCAAGCACATGAGCAGGGGGCTGGCGGAGAGCCATCTCATGTGTACATATGCTGTAGCATTCATTTCAAGCATACTCCTCTTGATCTTTGTGAAGCCAGTAACTGGATATCCCTGTGGATGAGGGCTGGACCATTTCTGCCAGGATGGAACTTCTCCATGGGGCAGTCTTTGTCTGCAGCTCTCCATCATCCTGGCCAAGACTTTCTCAGAGCTGTGTCTCAGTCAAAGCTCTTCTTATCCAATCCTTCTTCCTGCTCGCTCCCCTTTCACAAGTCCCAGCTCCATTTTATGGTCTGAAGGTCCTCTCTGCTTGACCCTGATCCTTCTCACCCGTCATAGATGTTTCTTCAAAACAGATCTTGCATACATCAGGTCATCGGGAAAGGCATGAAGTGTTTTCTATGTTTTTCAATGAAAAATGTGTCATGACTTTCCTAAGGACCCAATATGTTCCCATTGTGTCATCTACCCCTCATAAGACCTGATTTGAAAACATCCAACTCAAGAAATTAAAACAAAAATATACCTAAAGAAATGAAAAGTAGAAATTGAAAACAAAATATTAAGTTGAAATAGAATGGATCACTAAAACCAAATGATTACTTGAAAATATTATCAAAACTGATAATGTTCGATCAACACTCACAAGAGAAAAGCAGATTATGCACTCAGTGAAAAAAAATTAACCATCACACCGTTGAACACGGGCTTTCAATTATAATGGTAGAGCGGGAGATTGACTTGTCACTACAGGAGTTCTGTGCTTGGGGGGAAAGGGAAGAATTTTATAGCATCTAGTAAGAGAACACAATTAAGTTTCATCTATTGTAGTTTGGGATATAGCTGTTCAAAAAACTTCTTAGAAGTGGGAAGAATTGTTTTTGGAGATAGCAACCATTGGTTAATTAATGTGAAAAGAGCATGAAAGACAGGCAGCTCAGTAAAGGACATAGTTATGCCAGAGTAACGAAGGGAAATTTTCAGTCCTGCAGAGGCTCTAAAAACTAAGAAGATCAAACGTAACTGACTGACTAAATAAATAAAACACAGTCTGAATTCTATGAGTCCCCAAGTGATCTCTGTCTCATGGTATTCACACCCTTCTCTTGTATAATTTCCTCCCTTTGAGTGTATGCTGGACCAAGTTATATACTGTAGCAAATAGAATACGACAATGTTCACAGAATGTCACTATGGTTAGGTTACAGAAGACTATGACTTTCATCTCAGCTGTGTTCTTTCATAGTCTCTATATTTATCTACTACCAGCTAAAACCCCATGGCCACTTCTGTGAATAATCGAGAAAGGAAGCAAAGAGGGAGAAATGGAGTTTATTTATTGATAGCTGTGCTCAAACACAGGGAGTGGTGAAAGCTAACAAGTTTACAACCAACTCCCAGAACAGAAATTTCCGGCACGTGATATACGGTTACACTTCTCATCTATCCATTGCTATCTATCATAAAAATGTAGCTAGTACAATATTACTCCTACCCCCATGATTTTCCCAAAATTGTTCTGTGCACCTTTTCCTTTAACATGACATTTATAACCTTGTCTTTGTTTTTATGGTGACATTCAATCTGTTAATTCAGACTTATGACATACATTGATGGTTTAGGAAAGCTACAATGTATTTTTTAAGCTATACTGTTTAACAAAACAATCTTAACGTCTGTCAGTTACTATATTAAACAATAACATTATTATGATTTTTCCAATTTAACTGTTAAACTGTGTCCCTTGAGCAAACCTTCCATCTCAAGATATCTCGTCTTTGACCTCTGTCCTGGTTCTATTCTTGTGATCACTGTCTAATGCTAGTGGCTTCAGTTTCCTCTTCTAAGCAAACAGGTCTATTTAAGATCTTTTTTTTTCTTTAACAATAATTATAAATTACATTAGTTACAAACATTACAAGTGCTAGTTAACCTTTAAAGTATAAGAAAGTGGAGTAAAGTAAAGAGAAAAAAAGAGGGTTGACTGTTTTTTTTCCTGGTTACCTACCTATTTATTACATTTATCTATTATCTATCTTTTGCCTTCTTGACTGGCTCCTTTCATAAAGCAAGCTCCCTTTTGGAGAAATCCACCTGGCCTTTAAGTCTAAAAACCCTAAAAATACTGAATCCTTCCACAAAACTCCCCCCAATGAACCTGAACTTGGTTTAGCTTGAGTGACACCTTGAATCCATGTGAGACCCTAAGGCACACACTCTGAGTTCAGCCACACCCTGATTCCCGACTCCTAGACATTATGGCATTGTGTGTGTTGAAGAAACTAGATTGGCGAAGTAATTTGTTACAAAGCAATAGATAACTAACACAACATTTTTTTTTTTTAATTTTTAGTTTGCTATAGAGTGCATGCTCTCACTGGAGAGAGAGAGAGGGAGAAAGAGAGGAAAGTGAGAAATCACCTCCCCCTCTCTGTCCTGGGAGGAATGGCCACACCACAGCCTATCCTCCTCCAGTCAAATCTTAAGATTTGGGGCATGTATGCACATGTGCCCAGCATGGTTTTCAAGCTGCCGGGTCCAGGTCTTGAACCATGCAGCAAGGTACTTGTGATCCAGCTACCTTAACCACAACACCATCTGGTTGGACTCAAGCAATTGTTTTGTTTTGCTTTGTTTTTACTGTAAAGCATGTGCCGCTTGCCAGAAAGAGACAGAAATAGGGTCAGAGAGAGGGAAAGTAAGAATCTCCCCCCACCCCCAGGGAAGATGGCCATACCATAATCACTTTTCCTCCACTCTCCTTGAGATTTTGGGCATGCATGCACACATTCTTGGTGTGATTTGCAAACTATCAGGTTCAGGACTTGAACTATATAGTTGGGTCTGTGGGATCCAGCCACCTTAACCTCCACACCACCTGCTGGCCCTCAAATAATTGTCTTTTACAATAGATTGTTGTAAATAACTTTATACCTATAAGTCTGAAACCTTACAATAGATTGTTGTAAATAACTTTATACCTGTAAGTCTGAAAAAATGTTTAGACATAGAAAAATTCTTAGGATTAAAGACATGTTACTAAAATTGCTACTGCCCAAAAAAACAAGGTGAAAAAAAAAAAGATTGATTCTACAGGTATTGCTTAGAAAGACTTTCATTAATTACACGCCATACATAGGATCTAACTTGATAAGAAAACATCATAAAATAATAGTAAGGTGCTAGGTTATCTACCCTAATAGAAAAGTGAATACTGCCAAGTAACTGTTTGTCATTAAGTTTTATAAGTCAAAGTAATTATTTTAACTTTTTCTTTTGTAGTACTAATTTTATCTTAAATTGGTAAGTATATTTCTAGACAATTAACATTGTAATTGAGGGCTTTTTGTTACATAAATCAATTTTGAATTGCCAATTTGAAATTATGATATCGTTTATGAATCTGTCTAACACCATAAAACAACTTAGAAATATGCCAGGTATTTAATTATAATAGGTTGATCAGGTATATTTAAAATGATTTTTATGTTTGATTATTATCAGAACGTTTAAACTAAAGCAACGTAGAAAAATGAATTATTGAATGATGGATATATTATATGTAAAGTGGGCATTTTCCAAGAATATTCTAATTATTCTGAAGAATAGCAATTAAGCACACCAATTATTCATGTGGAATTTGGACAAAATTATGGCCTAGATGATAAAATATGAAATAATAACAGTAGAGTTGTTTTTCCATAAAAAGGAAGATAATACTCTACATAAAATGTTCTACTAAATTAAAGGTCACTGAGAGAGACAAACCAAATGTATATTTTAACACTGGGAAACACAGGTTTCTAAAAGAATTTATGGAGAAGGAATTTAAAAAAGTATTTTTTGACCCAGTCATGGTGGTGCAAACAGTGGGGTGTAGCTTTGCTATTCTGGAGCCTCGTGGAGGACCCGGATTCAGTACCAGACCACCCTAATCACACAAGATGCAGTGCATGTGCCTGAGAGAGGCCGGGGCGGGAGCACCATGGCACAGTGAGACTGTTATAATTTACCTTTCTTTCCCTTGGTCTCTCAAAAAAATCAATAAAAATTTTAAAATTTGTATAATTAACTTTTTTTTTTTTAGTTTTATTTTTAAATAATAAGCATCAAAAGCAAATTCCAGGAACCAGCAGTTAGCGTAATGGCTATGTTGCTGGACACCCACATAGTCGACCGTGGTTCGCGTCCTGGACCCGGTGGCTTAAAACTCATGCCAGGCGCATGTGCGTGCATGCCCAAGATCCCGAGAGGAGAATGGAGGAGAAGGGATTGCGGCATGACCATCCCCCCTGGGGGGTGATTTCTCGCTTTCTGTCTCTGTGTCTCTGTCTGTCTTGCGAGTGCACGCGCCCTATGGCAAAAACCTCTCCAAAAAAAAAAAAAAAAATTAGAAAAAGCAAATTCCTGACTGTTAAAATCGAGGTATCTGGGACTAGCAGTTAGCATAATGGCTATGTCGCTGGACTCCCATGTAGTCGACTGTGGTTCGAGTCCCTGATCCGATGGCTTAAATGCATGCTGGGTGAGTGTGCGTGCATGCCCAATATCCAAGAGGAGAATGGCGGTGAAGGGATTGTAGTGTGGCTATCCCTGGGAGCGGGGGGGTGATTTCTCACTTTCTGTCTCTCTATCTTTCTCTTTGTGGTGAGGGCACACGCTCTATAGCAAAAACCTCCAAAAAAAAAAAAAAAAAAAAAAAATCCAGCTATTTGATATAATTACAAGTGATCAACCTTCCTTGACCTTAACTGTAAATTTTTCTTTCCCATGATAATTTAGAAGGACTATTTTCAAAGCAGAATAAACAATATTTGGCTGTTTTCTTATCAACTGAGTTTTATTTGTTGTGTAATAAGTCACCTAATATCTTTCAGTTTAAAAGGTACATTTTAATAATCATTTAAAGAAATACATATAGGATTTAATCATATAGAGTTAAGAGAATATTAAGAGGAATTTTCTCATCTTACGACTCTAACATGATGGGTCACATCAGGGTGTGTTTTGCCCTAGCAGACTTTCAACAATGCCTGGAAAGACTTTTGCTTATCACAACTTGGGATGCTGCTATTGTGTAACGGGGAGAAGCCAGAGATGCTGTGGAACTATGATGTACAGACAGCCTCACGTCTAGGAGGAGCCTGGTGGAAAATGTCAGTAGACTTCAGCTGAGAACCCCTCTTCTAGCCCTCTCCCGATGTAGTCTTATTCACCCTCATAACTTTGCACTTCTAAGCTTATCATTTAACAATTCCTATCTCCACCATAAATCTCTTTCCTGCTCTAGACCCATTTATCCCAGTGTCTTCTTGGTTGCTGTTTCCTGTTGATTGCTTCTCAAGCATCTGAGCTCATCATTCTGTCTGAATTCTTGTTCACATTCTCCATCTCAGTAAATGGTGCAATAGCCATCCAAATGAACTCCAGAGAACTGACCAGGTCTTTGACATGTTTCGTCTACCAACTTCTATTTCTAACCCATTATAAGGCATTTTTTTTAAGGATTATTTTCACAGCCATCCCTTAACCTCCATTCTCCTCCTGGGATTTTGGGCACGCACACACACAGGCCCACTGCATGTTTTTCTTTTCTTTCTTATTTTGTATTATTTATTTTTTAAAATTTATTATTCTTTTAACGTTTTCTATAGGGCACATGAGTTCACCAGAAAGCGACAGAGAGAGAGAGGGAAAGAGAGAGAGTAAGCCACCAGGTCCGGGACTTGAACCGCAGTCAACCATGTGGGAGTCCAGAGCCCTTAACCACCATGCCATGTCCCCCAATTATACAGCATTATTAATTGAAACACTCAATAGCTATCAAATAGAACAATATTGCTCCATGTCAGTAGCTATTCTGATCCTATCCCTGCTTCCACTCCTCACTTTTCTGGACAGACACACACACGCTCACCACAGGCACACAAATTGCACACATACAGAGTTAGCTTTTCAAAAAGAGAATCTGATCCTGTTATTCTCTGCTTGAGGCCATTTAATGGCAAAATATTTAACCTGTTACAGAAAGTCCTGCAGAGTTTGACTATCCTTCCTATGACCACTCTGCAACACTGTTTACTGGATGCTCAGGATTCAAAGGCCCTTATAGGCATTTTATCTCAGTTCATCCCACCTAGGCTTTGCCATTCCCTTTCCTACTCTTTTTGAATTTAATAAGAATACTTATTTCACTGTTCAACTGAAGATTATCTTATGGATGGCATCCCATAACCATATCGGATTTCTTTATAATAAGAATTCAAGAGCACATTAGCCTTAATTCAGAACCCATATCACCTTGTCATGGTGGTGGTTGTAATGTGTGTGTGTGTGTGTGTGTGTGTGTGTGTGTGTGCACATGAATATTCTTGGACTGCTAACACACCCCCTGTTCCTGGAATATATAATAAATGTTCTAAAATATTTATTGAATGGATGATCCCTAAGTTATATCAATCAAGTAAAGGTTCATTCAAACAAAAAGACAACAATATATTTGGTAGCAGGAAAAAAAAACTGGCTTCCCTGTTCTGAGTCTCCTCTGGTCATGTCCATCCCATAGGGCAAGATATTTACATAGACAATTGGAAGTTATTATACCAAATACCACTCACCAGGAATGTAACACACACCCCCATACACCCACCACATCAAATAGTTACAAGATGTTTTGCGTGTGATGATGTTGACGAGTTAGTAAGAAAGTAATGTGTACATGATCCCCAAATCATCTCTGAGAGATTGTCTTTGTTGCCAGTACATTTTTCTTTTGGGGGGATATGGGTGCCTTTATTTGATAGTTGATGGTGAGCACATCAAGACGAGAACTATCAGTGATTCACCTATGTACTTTCTCAACTATCTAGTAGCCTAATTGTGTACTGAATGGCTGCTTTTTTAATAAAAGCTGGGTAACAAGAAACAGATTTTCAAAAGCCTACAGAGCTGGAGATATTATATGTCATATGACTATGAGTGTTTCCTTTCATTTCTTTTAAGACACATTCTTCTTCTAATGATGTCAGGTACTGGAAAGACAGGCAGCATCTTATTTATACCTGAATGCAATTTTATTCATATTATGAGTTTAATAAATATTCACTAATGTCTTGTTTTAGAAATACAGCATTTGTTAGCATGTTTTCTTGTGGGGGACTGGTTTGTGTTTTTTAAGCCTCAACATTAATTGCATTTTCAGATGTAGACAGTGACATGGAAATACATATAAGACTATAATTGGTAGTAAAATAACACAGTTGTGTCTGTTTGCATGTAAATTACTGCTATTACAAGCCACGGTGCTTCCTGAAATTGTAAAATAACAGTTAGGTTATAATTTTAGGAGACAGTAACTATCGCTGCTCCTGAGTATTCATTATAGATTCCAACTATTTATTTGATAGATATGCCTTTTTACTTACCAGTGTGGAATCTTGACAAGCATATCTGGCAGCACCTAAGTATTTATTAGAAAAGTAGGCACCTAGTGCAATGCTTCACACTGACAGGACAAACCTATAGCATCTCCATGCACATAAAATTTATTTTAAAGAGAAAAAGACGTTGTAAGTGTTTTAGAATTGCCATGCTCAGTAAATTGAGAATTGTTGGCAAGTCAACTAATTCCTGGCACTCCCTTGAAAGTATTTTATTCTTTGTATACCAATATTTTAAGTGGTGAATCATATTGCCTATATCAACATTAAAGGAACATCGACCCCTGATAATTTTTTACACTATTTTTTTTAACAGTGAGTTTATTTTATATCAACATCAATAATGCATCTTGGTTCCAAATACAATTAAGATTATAAAGTGTGAATTGGCATATATTTCTGTCACTCAGTAATTTCTTTGGTTTGGTAGTTTTGTTTGTTTGGAATTCTCCTGCCTTCATTACCTCTAGGACATAAAGCAGTATTTCTGGTGCTTATTTATATCAATGGTAAATAATTTCAGTAATTTTATCTATTCATCATGGAAAGTAATTCATCAGAAGCTTTTTAATATGAGCACATTTCTACTTTTATGATGATTTCTTTGTTGGAATTTCCATTCAGATTTTTGCTCTAAGCTATACAAAAATTAATGTAGTAATCCCTTTTTATCTGTGGGGATTATATTCCAAGATTGCTAGCAGATGATGGAAACCACAAACAGCACTGAACCCTATGTATGCTTTGTTTTTTCCTGTATGTACACACTAAGATAAAGTTAAATTTATAAATTAAACAAAGAGATTAACAATAAGCAGGATTCAGATAAATTGCTAAACAATGTCTGAAAGACTGAAAAAACACGAATAATAAAATAGAAGGGTTAGAATGAATACACTATCGCAGAAGTTAGGTGAATGTGCTCCCTCTACACCTCTTTCCAAATATCTTCTCGTACTGTATGTACTCATTTTCAGATGGCATTGCAGGCAACTGAAATCATGGACTAGTAGATAATAATAATAATAATAATAATAATTTTTAATTTTATATCTTATTTAAGTTATCCATAATCTGCAATAGAAGTATAGATTCTAATGGTCATGCTTTCAGAAACAGATCATGTTAAATATTTCAGGATTTCCATATGAATCATTTAAGTGTACAAGACAAGTATTACGGGGCCAGCTGGTGACCCAGCAGTGACGCAGCACTCTGTGATGTGGAACTGCATCGGAGGGTCTCAGGTGTGTGTCCCAGGATCCACCTGAGAGGCCAAGGCATCTGTGCACACGCTTATGACAGAGGCTGGCGATGTTTAAGGTACTTTGCCGGATCATACAGATGAGGAGTAAAATAACTGGGACTAAAAGTGAAATAGTAATGGGTATCTCCACCCACCTGAGGCCAGGTAGTGACTTGAGCGTAACTGCAGCTGGCCCTCTGTATCTGCCATGTCATGCGCATCGATGTTTTGACTACTATCTCCTCATTACTTTCATACTCCATCCTCCAGTAACCCCAATTCCACTTTCTGCTTCTGTGAGTTCAATTATTTTAGATTCAAACCTAAGTGATAACATATGGTATTTGTTTCTGAGTATTTGGCATAATGTACTTCCATTCCATCCATGTAACAAATGACAGAATTTCTTGTTTTTAAGGGTAAATAGCATTCCACGTGTATTTTGCCATATTTTCTCTATCAATAATCATCCCTCAATGGTCACTCAGGCTGATTTCATAACTCGGCAGTTGTGAATATTGTTGCAATGACTATGGGTTTGTGGACATCTCTCCAACATACTGATTTCAGATTTTTTGGGTAAACACCCAGAAGTGACATTACTAGTTGAGATGCTAATTCTAATTTTAGTTTTTTGGGGGAGGCTTCATATTGTTCTAGGTATGATCTCTATTATAAATGAGTAATACTTTATATTCCTATCAACAGTGTAAAAGGATTCCCTTTATTTCAGATTTATTGTCTTCCCATCTTTTTTATAATAGACATTCTAATGAGTGTAAGATGAAATGTCTTTTTTTATCATTTGTTTAATTTCATTCGTTATTATTATTATTTTAATTTCATTGAAGAAAGACAGAGAGATAAAGAGAGAGAAAGGGAGAATGAGAAAGCAAGCCACCAGGTCTGGGACTCAAACCATGGTTGACACATGGGAGTCCAGTGTCTTAGCTACCACACAACCTTCTGTCCCCAAAGCATTATGGTTTTAACTTTCATCTCCCTAATAATTAACAATGTTGTGTATTTCTTCATGTATCTATTCGCTAGTCCTCTGTCTTCTTTTCAGATATGGCCCTTCAGTTCATTCGGCTATTTCTTAACTGAATTATTGGTTTTCTTTCTATGCAATAGTTGGGGTCCGTTCTTTATTTTGGATATTAATCTCTCATCTTATGTATGGTTTATAAAGATTTAATCCCAATCCATAGAATGTCTCTTATCTGTTGTGTTCTTTGATGTGCAGCTTTTAATTTATATATAATCCAATTGTCCATATTTTTTCATTGTATATATTTTTATGGTAAAATCTAAAAAAAAAAAAAAAACAACAAAAAAACCCCCACAAATTATGCTGACCAATGCAGGCATTGGTACATACATGTAATATGGAGCATGCCAAACTGTACCAGTTGTTAAATATTATATACAATCAGCCAATCATCAGTTCTTAATATGTGTTCAAAGGTTACAGAGATAGTGTTATATATTACAGAGAGATTACTACTTGGAAACAACTTGAACATAAGCAAAGACTTAGAGGCAAGATTAAGAAAGTATTCTGAGTTGCTAAGAGTATAAAGTATGTCCCAGGGAGTATATGGCATAAAGAACTGAGAACATTTAAGCATTGCTTGAAAGGCAACAGGTAGTTAGTTAAGATAATAAATCAGCTCACTTCAAGTACTTAGAAATGAAGAAGCAAATGTGAATCAACATTTCCCATGCCCTCAAAGAACTTATAGCTTAGGCTAGCCTAGGGAAATATCCACTTCAGCAAATCAAATGCAACAGTATCTGGCTAAGGGCACAAAAGACCTGCGGACAATGTGCTGAGGCTGCAGGGGATGTTGAGTAATTCAATTTTTCAGAGGGACCATGGAAGACTTCACCTAATGAACAGATACTTAAATTGAGCAACAAATAAGTTTGATAAAGAAGTTCGTACAATGGTTTTGATGAAAAGGTTCAATATCACTAAAAGCAAACTACAAAACAAGAACAGGTGCAAAGGGAGAGTAACAAAGAAATTCAATGGGGCAGAAAAATAGAAGAGTGGCAAGGTTAGTGGCTGGATATTTAAGTGGAAAATTGACAGGAATCAGACTGTGAAAGGTCTTATGTGTTAAGTTAAGGATTTTATCCTGTGGGAAAGAGGATTTGACATTTTAAAAATTGAAGCAATTTTGCTTCTTAAAATAGAAAATTTGGTGACTATGTGGGCAGATGCTAATGTCAAGGAGACTATTGCAATACCCTAAATGAGAATGGGGGAAACTGAGACGTGAACAGTATGGAAAGGAGACACCACAACACGGAAATGAAATCTGAACTGGTAACTAACTTTTTGTTGAAAATGAGAAAGGATAAAATGAACCCTAGAAGTCTAGTTATAGAGATGGTGACGCCATTGAGAGACACAGAACACATAGAAAGGCAGAAGAGGTTTGAGGGGGCAACAGTAACTTCTGCTTTCCTGTGTGGAGCTTGAGGTGCTTGCTGCACGCACAGATGGATGAATCCTTTCAGAGAGGTCGAAATCGGATCTGGAAGCGTGTCAGCAGCTCAGGTAGTAGCATAGAAGTAAGGATAATTTCAGTTAAAGCAATGGATAAGATGTCAGGTAAAATGAGCTGCACCTTTCAATTTATCAACCAGACTCTAGATGATCATTGATGAGATTTCCAAGAGCAGTGTGTGAAACTAGATATCAATAATTTAAAATATGAGTGGGAGCTGAGGAAGTGGGAATGATAGCCTCTTTCAAGTAGCTTGGTGGTGAAATAAAGAAAGAAGACAAAGAAGGTGCTTAATGAAAAGAGAGTGCCGCTCTCCTGGTGTGGTCTACATAGATTATCTGTCTTCAGTACTTACTGGATGTACCTGTGACACTATTTTTGTGCAGAAACTGTCAACTCAAGTTCTACTTTAAGTAATGAGTATGACAGCCCTTTCTTAAGATGAATATGAAAATGGTAATTTAAAACAAACATATTCAGAACTGATCGATTACTAACCTGTGACTATTTAACACCTTACTTCGTGGAAGGTGAAGCTTGTAGTATTCTTTTCATTATGTAAGTATATGTCAATCTTAACATCTATCAATTAAATAAGGGCCGATAGGAACAATTCATTCAGAGGAAATCTCAAGTGAAAGAGAAAAAAATATATAAAGTACTGCAACCAAAGTTACATAGCCCTAATTTAAATAAATGTCTTTGCATCTTTCTAGAAACCTGGGAGACACAAGCTAATAAAAATAGATACATGTACTTTACTGAAATTCCCGAGACACAAGATCCCTAAGAAGGATATTCAAGTTTGGGCAGGAAGGCAGGTTCGTGATACACCAGTACACATAAACATATTTCCTAAAAGACAGATCATATTTTTAATAGGACTACTTTCCAGCTTTCCATATAAGCAATATTAATATCAAGAAATTTAATGGGAGTAAAACACTCAGGCAAAAATAATTCAGATTTTTCAGTATTACAATTCTGTGTATCTGATACTGAGACATTTTTAAAGGTTTTATTATTATTATCTCTTCTATGAGAGAGAAAGGGAGAGAGAGAGACAGAGAAAGAAAGAGAGAGCTACTCCCAACAGGGTCTTTACATCTCCATCCCAACCCTAGCCTCAGCCAGCCAGCATCTCAGGCGCATATAGTAGGTCATCGGGGAAGTCATGATGCATTTTTCTATGTTTTTATATTCAAACATGCATCTTGACTTTCCTGATAACCCAATATATGCTTGTCACACCCAGGGAGACTTCAGGAGTCACATTCCAGGTCTGTTCCATGTTGCCTCTGCACCATGGAGTGTTGTTTTACTACTACACGCCATGGCTGACCTAAGATAATTTTTTTTTTTTTAAATTTTTGCTATGGGGTACTTGCACTTGCCAGAGATACAGAGAAAGAGAAAGAAAATGAGAACGCACCTCCACCCTATTCCCGGGAATGGCCATGCCACACTTTCTTTCCCATTTTTCTCTCGAAACTTTGGACATGTATGCACACATGCCTGGCGTGTTTTTCAAGCCATTAAGTCCAGTACTTGCAGTAGGTTATGTGGGATCCAGTCACCTTAACCTCCACATCATCTGCTGGTCCAACCTCAGACTTTTGATGGAAAACTAAACATCTACAAATATTCTGAGTAGTGTCATGCTAGTCACCCAACATGGACTCTTTTTAATGCCATTTCATATTTTTTTATGAATCCCTGTGTCTTTTGAGCTTCTAACTCTGTGGTGAGAATAGATATAATTAATAACATAGCAGAAAACACTAAGTATTTGTGAGGACAGTGCACTTCAACCTTTAGTAGTTCTCCACATTTTAACAATAGTTATATAGGCTATTTAATTATTTTAGTTATTAGTTTTAGTCTAAATAGCATGTATATTGGGATTAATATATTTCCACTGAAAGTCTACGTTTACCTAAAAACTAACATTTCAAATAATTTATAAGATGTATTAAATGTGTGATGAAGACAAAGTCAGACAAAATGCAAATTCTACATGGCTAGCTTCATTTATTGACTAGTAAAATTACTTTCTGTTTCAAAATGTACCCAAGCTACACACACACACACACACACACACACACACATACATTGAATGACGACATGAAGAGGTTAATACCATTTGAAAAAGTCAATTAGCTAAGGTTCTCAAAAGAAGGGGTCATGCCACCACCACACAGGGCCACGTGAAGAAGAACCAGGGTTGGTCAGAAGGCCAAAGGAGCAGAGAGAAAACACTGAGAAGAGCCCTTATGACTATCACAATGAAAGTTGTTAGGTGGGGACATTGTCTGTTGCGCAAGAAACGAATCCCCAACACCTGTTGGGGTTGCAGTCGAAGAGTTTGTAATATGATTTTCTCATGCTTGTGAAAATGCAGAGATGGTATGGATGTAAATAAACTTAGCTATCACCGTGCCCATAATTGAAGACGTCAAATCATCAATTACAGAATCTTAAGAATAATTATTACATTCTCGCCAGCTCTCTAATATACAAACATCTAACTTGAACTTCAAAATATATAGCTTTTGGGACCAGCAGTTAGCGTAATGGCTATGTCACTGGATTCTCATATAGTCGACCGCAGTTCGAGTCCCTGACCCGGTGGCTTAAACTCACACCGGGTGCATGTGCGTGTGTGTCCAAGATCCCGAGAGGAGAATGGAGGAGAATGGATTGCGGGGGGACCATCCCCCTTGGGGGGGGGGTTCTTGCTTTCTATCTCTCTGTCTCTCTCTGTCTTTCTGGCGAGCACAGGCGCCCTAAAGAGAAAATCTCTCTGAAAAAAAAGGGGGGGGAGTTATAAAATATATAGCTTTTTATCTGTTAAATAATTACTACAACCACCAGGCATACAACAACTGATCGACACATAAACACTCGATTGTATATACCACCCACTTTGAAGATTCCTTGAGAATTTTAGAATTACGATTTACTGTCAATGGTTCCTTAAGAGATGGAAGGGAAAGGAAAAAAAGAAATACACATCCATTGTATTTATATTACACAGAGAGTCATTTTTGTAGTAATTTACTTAAAACTGAATATTTTATCAAGTATTCCAGCAATAGCTGGTGTTAAGACTCAAATCAAATATATGGACATTCTTCTTCAAAGCGTCAAAAGCACATAATTTTAGCTAAAACATATGTTAAATGAAATAACTGGAGGATCAGAGTAAACTGGGAATCTATGGTCCAAGAATAAAGTTTGCCCTTACTATGACAATCAGAGTTTAAATCGCAATGTGTATGGGGAGTGAAAAAAACTTAACTTATTCCATCTCTGTTAAAATGATTATATTCAATGGGAATAAACTGGATGGGACTGGAAAAGGACTGTTGCAAATGTCTTGGCATATTTTAGAATTGCATTGCTCTTCTGTGTGTCCCGTTGATGCAAGAAACTAAGAGACTCATGAGGGACAAGAACAGAATCTAGCCTCACTGAAGACAGCAGATAAATAAAGGCTCAGCAGAAAGCCAGAACCTCTCCTAAACCTCCAAAGGGTCAAGAGAAGGCTTAACTTCCACCCAAAGGTCTAGAACCCCCTTACCTTATAAGTATATATAGAAAATCTGGTTCCTCAGAGGTTGCCAGGCTAAAGCAGTTACACGGAGCCAAGCATGTATACAGAAAGGTGTAGGGACTTACATCCAGTGGAAATGAAGAGTGCAGGTAAGAACACAAAGCTAGTTCTCTAAGCTGTGGAATACATTTGTGCGACAGAAAATTTTAAGAAATTAACAAGGTTGGGACCAGCAGTTAGTGTAATGGCTATGTTGCTGGACTCCCATGTAGTTGAATACGGTTCAAATCCTGGATCCGGTAGCTTAAACTCATGCCGGGCACGTGTGTGTGCATGCCCAAGATCCTGAGAGGAGAATGGAGGAGAAGGGATTGCAGTGTGGCCATATCCCCTGGGTGGTGATTTCTTGCTTTCTGTCTCTCTGTCTCTCTCTTTCTGGCAAGCGCACACACCTTATAGCAAAAACCTCCCCCAAAATAAAAAAAAAAGAAATTAATGAGGTTTACAGAGTGTATCAAAGGAAACACTGATACTAGGCCGTTTGTATTATTATGAATTGTCATTCCCAGAAGAGGATTATATATCAGTTGCTAGTGATGGCTATAGACCTTCCTGTAGGAGTGGCAGTGTATCCTGCTCTGAGCCGTTGACTTGGACATGTGATTTGTCTTGGTAAATGATACAGCCGTATGTCAATTCCAAACAGAAGCTTTAAGAGTTCTTACAGTTGTTACCCAATTGCGCTTTTTTTGTTTTGTTTGTTTTTAATCTGCCACAAACCAACAAGTCACACTATGGAGTAATCTTTTCCATTCTGGAATGAAGGAAAAAACTGGGCATGAGTAAAGATGTCAACACTTCAGCTAACATGAGAGAAATAAATACTTGTAAGCCACTGATGTTTTGGGATGATTTGTTAAGACAGAAAAGCTGAGCAGTTCAAAAATTGTACATGGAATGAAGCCCTGCACATAAAAAGCTTAATGTATGTGGTTTTGGCCTCAGGGCTGTGTACTGGGCATCAGGTAAAGTATAACTGGAAAATGGAAAATGGCAGCTCATTTCATGTCCTGAAAGAATTGTGTGTATTAATGAAATTGGTAACAATGTTTTCTAGATCTTTCAAATGTACCTAATTAATGCGTGACTTTCGGCAAACAAGGTAAGATACACAACTTTATCAAGTATGCCTTTGTTATTATTTGCTGGATTTCACAAGAGATGAGAACAGAAGAGAATTCCTAGTTAGCAAGGGATGCAAGAGAAAAATCCAAAGAATTAAGGTCAACTATTGCTAATATGCATCCAATCAGTGGTAAAATTTTTGAGTACTCTGACCAACTAAGAATAATAATTGATATAGAACAAAGACTATATTAAGATAATCATCATCTTGCTCTTGGTTTAAAAGTAGGAATGTACTTAAGAACCTATCAATAGGGAACCAGCAGTTAGCGTTATGGCTATGACGCTGGACTCCCACTTAGTTGACTGCGGTTCGCGTCCCGGACCCGGTGGCTTAAAACTCACGCCAGGTGCGTGTGCGTGCGTGCCCAAGATCCCGAGAGGAGAATGGAGGAGAAGGGATTGCGGCGTGACCATACCCCCTGGGGGGTGATTTCTCGCTTTCTGTCTCTATGTCTCTCTCTGTCTGCCTGGCGAGCGTACGTGCCCTATAGTGAAAAATCTCTCCAAAAAAAAAAAAAAAAAAAAAAGAACCTATCAATATAGTAAATAATTTCAGTTGAACAAAATGTGTTACAGAAAACAGACCAAATGTTTCTTCACAATAAAGTCTAAGAAAGCAACTTCATGGAGTGAGAAACAAGGTGTGTGTGGGGGGGGTGGGGGGACTGGTTCAGAAAGCACTATGGGTGTGCTGATTTGTACCAAAAATGAGTAGTATCTCACAGATGAAAAACAAAGTTATTGAGAGCACTGAATTGCCAAAACACACAATATAAATGAAAAGAGATTGTGACTATTGAAGATATAAAAGACTTTTCAGTATCCAAACTTTCTACAACCAATAAACAAAATCTTTTAGCCATTAGTAAAGTGCATTCTCTAATGCCCTCTTCAGCTATAGTCAAGTTTAACTGTATAATGGAAATAGAAGAGTTGTCCAGATTGGGGAAGCCAAGAGGCACTGAGAACAGATGCAAAATCGGGTCATCGTCATGTTCTTTGATATATCTGGTCAATTGAACCCCCAAATTATTATGGCATTGATTACACATGCCTCCCATTCACCTGATTGCTAAATAGCACTGTTGACTATAGACATCAAACTCTTATTCCACTATTTTAATAGAGTATGTGAGAATCAGATGGCAGTATGTGTGTGTGTGTGTGTGTGTGTGTGTGTGTGTGTGTATTTAGATTTGGACCTAATATAAAGATTGTCAATAAATCCTGAAGTTTGAATCTGCTTGGCATGTCTGGATTGAATTTTTCTCACATTTCTTTTGGGGAGGAGTTTATAATATTTAGCATGTGGGGAAAAGATACGTAATTATTTGTAACTTGGAGATAGGACGTTGTACTTTGAACTATTGTTTTCATTTCTCTCTTCCCTGCAAGTGGATTATATATCTCTATGTTGCCATGCAACTGCAGTGACTTTCTGTGCAAGAACTGTACCTCAATGCCCTATTGACACACACTGAGCCATTTGAATTGTTTGGGCTGTAAACAGGTGAGCAGGAAGACCAGTGGGCAAGTTTTTCAGGGTTACTGACTTCAGGGCTAACATTATCATGTGTTTTTTTTTCCCAGTTTTGTTGTTCTCTGTTACCATTCCATAGTAATCCTTTATAAGGAGGGCAGCTTCCAAAGCATAGATCATGAAATAAAAATAGAAACACTGGCCCCTCCATGTGGCACAGTAGTAGTGTACAAGCTACAGAACTAGAAGCCTCTTGCCAATGGCAGTTTGTGTCCCTGGCCAGGACGGCCCGAAATCACACTGGGCTGGTGTCATGCTTGGGTCCAGGATCCTCATAGGCTGGAGGACTGGAGAAAAGGAATTACAAATGTGACCAAGCCCTGTGGAGGGTGATTTTTCCCTTTCTCTTTTTAGCTCTTTTTTTCTTTCTCTTTCTCATTCTCTCTCATGCATGTACATGTGACTTTGTCATGGATGGAAATAAAAATAGGAATGTGGATGAAAAGTAGAACAATCCCTAACTCAAAACTGAATTGTAATTAAGAACAAAAAATAAATCTTTGGAGACTTTTGGTCATGTGCTACTACAGCAAAAATGACAACAATATAATAAAATAAATTGCTAGCTTTTCAGTATACTGTTGATTACATAAGTTACAAGATAATAGTTCTTGAACTATTTAGATAATTTACAAATTTTTTTTTTATTTTGAATATATAGGCTTCCAAGTATTCCCAAAAATGAAAATATTTGTGGAGAGTTTAAATGAATAGTGTTCTAGACAAATAAAGCCTGATGAAACCCTAGATTTCTCATACCAGAAACTGCATATTGATAAAGGGGTCTGCTTATGCTCTATAGATGTAGACTGCCAAGGCTTTCATCTTATAATTGTTCAATATATTTCTGAAATATATTATTAGAATCCTAGAAAATAAACTGATAATCCTGATTGGACTGAAATAGAAAGATTAGACCAAGCAAATACTATTGGTTCTTAAATCATTCCTCCTGAAAACTACTTAGAAATTTCCCAAAATACAATACATCCTTAAGAATGCAGAAAAAGGGGTTGACAGGTGGTATGGTGGTTAGGGTGCTGGACTCTGACATGACTGCCTCTGGTTCAAATCCTGGACCTGCAAGCTTGCTTTGACTTTCTCTCCCTCTCTCCAGCAAAATTAAAAAAAATAATAACAATGATGATGAAGAATAAAATTAAATTATTAAAAATACAAAAAAGTATATATTTACTTACAGAATATTTATGACTTTCATTTAGGATAAATTTTTAATCAGAAAATTACTCATTATCCTTTTTTTTTTTTTCAGAGAGGTTTTTGCTATAGGGCGCGTGCACTCGCCAGAAAAGACAGAGAGAGACAGAGAGACAGAAAGTGAGAAATCACCTCCAAAGGGGGATGGCCACCCCGCAATCCCTTCTCCTCCATTCTCCACTCAGGATCTTGGGCACACATGCACACATGTCTGGCGTGAGTTTTAAGCCGCCGGGTCCGGGACTCAAACTGCAGTCCACTACATGGGAGTCCAGTGACATAGCCATTACGCTGACTGCTGGTCCCAATCCTTGAAAATGTTATATACACATAACAGAATACTATTTGCCCTGGAAAAAGAGGAGCGTAGGCTCCATATGGATGAACTGAGAGGACATCAGGCTATGTAACATGAGTCACTCAAATAACATGGGTCTTCTTGTAATTCGTATCATGATCACAGAACCAAAGAGTAAAACGATGGTTGTCCAGGATTAAGGGTAGGGAGAAATGGGGAGTTACTAATCATTTGTCATATAAATTTAGCTAAGAAAGATGAATAAGTTCTAAGAACTATACAACCTTGTGCCTGTATTCAACAAATTTTATGGTATGGTTAAAACAGCATTGAATGAAAATCTCATTGTTATAAAAGAAAATTTAAAATTTGTGTGTGTGTTTTAAATAGGTTATTACCATTTTGGGATCCTCCTGTTCAGCCTCCTGGGTAGCTGGGACCAGAGCATGCATCCCTGTGCATACCTTTTAAGGGTGGACTGCCAATCAAACTTGACCTCCCATGTGGTTCAAGCTTGTGAAGGATCAGGGTCCAGTGTGTGCTACCACAGTTAAGCATAAAAACTTTTTCATATATGCTATATATAGTTAAATATTTATATTTATTTAGTTTTTGTTTTTAGTCTATGTTATTTATTGAAATAATACATTATAGTTACTTTGTATTTTAAAAATATAAAGCACATACACTAATATCATTAAGTCTATCCCACTCCTTTTTATTTACCCAAAAAGATGGGTAAATATAGCTAGAAAGACACTTGCATATCTATGTATATTGTAGTATGATTCACAATTGCTAAAACATGGAAAAAAAGTAGTGTGTGTATATATATATATATATATATATATATATCTCCTACAAAATATTACTCAGTCATAATATGCAATAAACTCATGTGATTCAAAGTGATAAATATAAAGATTTAATGTTGAATGGAGTGAGCCAGACTTTGAAAGATTCACACTGTATATGCCCACTCAATATGTACCAAATATCTGAACTCGCTGGCCGAAGTCAAAAGATCTGAAGCTATGACAGAAGAGAGGATGGTATAGACACCAAAGACTGTAATGGAGGGAAGTGGATACTTGAGAGTGGTTGGTAGAGGGTGGGTGTAAGGCACAAATGGCAGAAACACTTAACAGACAAAAATAAAATCAATATAAATTAAAAAAATAAATAGTTCTGTGTTGAAAAAATATATTGCATACATCATGGATCATGATGAAGCTTTATGTAACATATGAAATTAATCTTAAAAAAAAAATCTAACCTGTGTTGTATTCTAGGCTAAGAGGCCGAACATATGGTATTATTTTAGTTTTCCAGAAAAAAAACCTGAGGCTAAGAGCAATTGGCAGTCCTTGGCCAAGTTGATATGATGGAGAAGAGCTGGAATGTGCCTATATCCCAACTTCAAGGTCAGTGTTGTTTCCTTAATGTTAGAACGCTTGTATCATAAAGTTTCTTCTTGGAATACAAAAGTTTTGTTTGTTTGTTTTTGGTGAAACCATAACTGGCATTATTTTGATTACTTGCCACTTGTTTCTCTTTTTCTCCCTTCTTATATCCTTCCCTCCTCCTTTCACAGTGTCATCAGTATTCACTATGTCCTAGGTGCTGGGATAGTAGCTAAATAAACACAGAATAAAAAGCTTAAAGCCATAGATAAAGGCATAAAGTGATGAATAATGTGTCAGGAACTGTAAAACATGAACACATGACTATTTCAGGACAAAGAACTACCCAAAATATGTTTGGTATTTGAAGAAAGCTTTCAGAGAACAATGTCAGCTAAAGCATATCTTAGTAGAATCCTAAAGAAATGAGCAAGGATAATGCAGTCAAATGAAAAGGGCAGTGGGTGAAAAGATAAGAAGGTCCCAAAGAATATGACATGTTCAGTACTCTACACGCAGCTGTGTGACCTAAACATATATAGGAAAGCCTGTGTGCAAAATTAGAATACAAATGTAGACAGGATCAGATTATAAAGGCGGTTAGACTTTGTTTATAAGGCGATAGGAACATTTAAGTGACTAGATGATTGCAAGACTAAGTCATTAATGGTGTGATGACATTTGGGTTTGCAGTGATAGTCTGGTAAAATGCACCATTTCTGTAAGGAGTGTAATCTTGATTTCTGGTTCACAGAACTTTCTATCTGTGTCATCACATAGCTGCAGGGGAAGCAAGCTCCCTAGATTCTTTCTTAAAAGGACACTAATGCCATTCACTTGGGCAAAGCCCTCATTAACTAATTACCTCCCAAAGGATCCTTTTCCTAACACCATCACTTTGGTGATTATGTTTTGGCATATGAATTTGGGAGAGGACACATTCATTCAGACCACAGCAGTCTCTTATAGTTTATTTATAAATAAATAAATAAATGAATGAAGTCTGCTTAATATGTAGCATTCACTCTCTTACAAATGCAACCAATTCACAAACCGGTTGTGTGGGTGTATTTTCTTAATACAATTAAAAAAAATTCTTAATTCCTAAGAGAAATAGTTATAAGTCCTTCACCAGTAAGAAATTAAAAAAAAAAGTCTAAAGTAAATGCTGGATCCATGTTTTTTGTTTGTTTGTTTTTTTTGAGAGGTTTTTCGCTACAGGGCGTGTGCGCTCGCCAGACAGACAGAAAGAGACATAGAGACAGAAAGCGAGAAATCACCCCCCAGGGGGGATGGTCACGCTGCAATCCCTTCTCCTCCATGCTCCTCTCGGGATCTTGGGCATGCATGCACACGCTCCCAGCGTGAGTTTTAAGCCACCGGGTCCGGGATGCGAACCGCAGTCACCTACGTGGGAGTCCAGCGACATAGCCATTACACTAACTGCTGGTCCCAATGCTGGATCCATATTAAGAAGTCCTTTTGAATAAGTTTCAATTGACTGACATCCCAAATCATTTTATATTTTATCCAGGGGTTTTTCAGTCCCATTTTCCATGGTTTTTCTTTCCCTGACTATTTTTTAAAAAATAGTCACAAAGCTGAGCCTAAGCTCTACGGTGACATGAGAAGAGTATTAATTAGAAAACTGAAATAATGTTCTATTATCTAAATAGTATCCTCTTTTCTAACATGATTATTCTGCCTCTACCTTAGAATGTATTTGACCACTGTTTCCTCAACTTGGAGCCAACTGGTATTTCCTGGGGAAGACAATGAGCCACCCATTCATATACATTTACACCAACATTTTCCACTCACACAACCTTATATACCACATGTACTCATCAACATAGGGACTTGCTACTAAAAAGCAGTTTAAAGAGAGGAGAAATGATACATTATTTTACCTTGATACTCCCTGGAAGGAAAGTTAGAATGGTAATATAATATGCTCTGCTTTGAAACATACATACTGCCAGAAGAACTATCTGAAAGTGAGTGGAGTGGAGTTTTGCTTGTTTTTGCCATAAGCTACGTGCACTCCCCAAAGTGAGAGAGAGACAGAGACAGAGCGAGGGAAAGAAATTACCCCCACCCCCTCCCAGGGGAATGGCCACTCCACATCATTTCTCCTCCATTCTTCTTCTGGGATTTTAAGCATATACATGTGATTTTTCAAGCCACTGGGTCCAGCGTTGTCAGCATGTGAGAGTCTAGCACCTTAACCACCACTGCACCTTCTGCCTCCAGTGAAGTGGAGTTTTAATGATCTTAATAATAAAATGATGAAATCATAGCACCTAGTAGTTTAGATTCCAAAAGAAACATTCATATTCAGAGTATGGTAAAGGACAGAAACCAAAACCTCTGTTTTAAGATCATAATGGGGGGGGGGGAAATGGAACTTACAATGCATCATATATTACAAAATGTTGCCCTAATATAAATTACGTAGCAGTATCTCCATAATTTTGACAAATATACATATGTCATATATGCTAAAGAATTTCATGAAAAATGTTTTAATGTATCACATGAAAGAAGAGATTGAAATGCTTTACCTAATCAATAGTAAGAGTCTGATAAAATAAAGACTATTGGCAATGCCTTTGCACATGGAGGAAGAGCACTGTTTTAATCCCATTCATCATTATAACAGACCTTCCATGCAAACTAGTAACTTATAGGGAAAGTAGTTTGAAACAACAAAGAACTTCTGAAATTCATGTTTTTTTAATAGAAGAGAATGCTCTATTTTCAAATTATTTGATAGTTGCTTGAAGCCTAGCAGCTTCCACCCAGCTTTCTGTGCCTACCCAGCTGCTTTGTAGTCAGGTTTGTTTGCAGAAATAAATGGTAGCATGATATATCTTCTTATAAAATGTGATAGGTTTTTTTCAACAATATTTACTTTTCAAGTCAATGTAAAGTGACTGAAAAATTTACTTGAAATTCAGTCACACATAGCTGAGGAATGAAAAATATACTGACTAGCTTGACTTGCAATAAATCACAATATATAACAAAATAAATGACACTAAACAAAATATTGTAAAGACAAGAACTACAGATTTCTCAGAAAAATATTATTGTGTTTGTCTCCCAAGTTTCTTAATTTACACATGAGCTGACAAGAAGCATATGGAAATAAAACCTAATGGTGACCTTTAGATAAATAAAAATGCATTCCTCTTTAAAGTTTCCTGCATTCAAAAGTGGCTACAAATCATATAAGGTGCTTGGTACTTTTTATTTATCCATTTTTAAATGTATTCTGCAACTTAGCAGTACTTCTCACCACATAAAAATTCCTACATTTTATACCACTTAAGTATCTGGTCACTCAAATTGACAGACATATCCCAAAGAAGATTTTTTTTCAATGGGTGGGATGAGGATGGAAATAAAAATCTATCTACCAGAAGAATTGATTCTTAATGGGAAAAAAAAAATCTCTCTCTGCCCTTAGTGCTGTCAGTTGACTGATAAATCATAGATCAAAATCATTCCTATAAAATATTGAAGGAAACCCTCTTCAAGCTCTGAGTTGTGCTTTAATGATTTGTGCATACTAAAGACTGTTTGAATCTAGAATAAATTCAGAAAGTTATCCCAGGATTCAATTTTCTCCAAGCCAAAGGCCACTGCTCAGCAGGTCTGTAGTCTTGATTGTGCGTGTGTGTGTGAATGTGTGCATGTGCGTGTGCATGTGTGTGTGGTCTAAGAGAGAGCAAGAGACCTGCTCTTTTCAGGTTACATATAGACTTCTCCAGAAAATTTGATGTATTATATTGTTTAGATGCATGGATATCTAATAAAGATTTAAAATTAATAAATGAAATTAACAGATTTTGGAAAGCAAACCAAAGATAAAAACTGTTCAGTTTTTAACAGTTCCTCTTTTTCATCGTATTGATTGCTAAACATACAAAAACAACTTCAACCTAATGCCTATACACATTTATCCGCAGCTAAAAAGTACTGCCAAGTGAACTCTTTCATATGTTATCTTTTAAAAAGCCTTTCGTTTTGTAGGACATAGCTATTTTTTTCTCCAATAGTTTTTCTTTAAGCATTCATTAATGGAGTGACCAAATGGATAAAAATACTTAGGGTATATACTGCATATCATGATACATAAATCAAACTCAGTTCCTAGCATTCAATTTGTTCGTTTTCCACTGATTTAATTTCTTTTTCTCTCAATCTGTTCATGTATACCATAGCCCAATTCTTGTTTAAATTCTCTCTTCTTTATTTCAAACTTTGGCTAAATCCACTACTCCTCTGAGACTACCGGTTTTTTTTTTATTTTTTATTTTTTATTTTTTTATTTTTTTGCTATACAGCATGTGCTCACCCTATCACCCTCCAGATGGGATAGCCATGCCACAATCTCTTCTCAATCCTCCTCCTGGGATTTTGAGCACACATGCACACATGCCTGGCATGATTTCCAATCACCAGGTCTGGGACTCCAACTGTGGTGGGCCATGTGGGAATTTAGCACATGCTACTACTAGCCCAAGACTATCTATTAATTTCTTTTAACTGCTCATTGAAATCAGTTGATGTGCTTGGTGGGAGTGAAGGTCAGAAATACCATATTCATATCTCTGGGTTAACCTCTCTTAGAACTGGAGTCATAGTTATTCACCTCCTATTCAGCTCTTGGACTTCTTTAAACAAAAGCTTAAAGTATGTTTCCAAGCCTTCTAAGTAACTTCAGCAAATACACTGGACCCGATCACTTAATCTGCCATTCTGTGCCGTAAAAACCTGTTCTAGCCCCTTCCTATGTGGCTGGGAGCATCTCCAGGCTCAGGGATTCCTACAGAGAATTCAGTTCCACCTTCTATGCTTCTTGTCAGAAGCATGTCTCCAGTCTTGTGTGGGCTTTAGGAAGCAGTCCTTGAGAGTTTCCAAACCTCTTTGTAGGGGCCCGACGGTGATACAGTGGAACAGTATTGAAGGTCTCTGGTTTGAGTCCCAGGGCTTTTCTGCATACTGGGCATGCATAACCCAGACTGGCTGAGGCTGGGTGGGGTCAACTGCATGTGAACCCTGTTGGGGGTGCCTGCCTTTCTCTGTCTCTGTTTCTCCCTGTCTTGTCTATCTTTCCTGAAAGAAGCAAGTAAGCTTTTAAAAACACCTCTTTGTAAGCAGTCTTTTTTTTTTTTTTTTGCTAAGAATAAAGCCTAAAGAAGTCACTGAGTAAATTTTCTTTTTATATGTGTGTTCAAATTAGGTTCATCTATTGATATAGTATAGAGTGGAGATCATTAAATAAATCTGACATTATGCAGTATTTCAGTTAAATCAGTATAGAGTGTGTCTCAAGTACTATATAATGTCATTTTAATTAAAATTACTTTGATTTCACATACATATTTTATAGATACACTCAACCCACAATGGATACCCTTGATCCACATGGATGTTACCATGCACTCCCAGCCCATAGCCAACTCTGGGTTGTGGGCACACGCACATTAGCAGTGCTCAGGAAGGAATCCATGCCCTAACTGGGCACCTTCCTATGTGGGATTACTTTGTAGAGCATCACATTTTACCACAGCATCACAGTCTAACTCCCAATTTTTAACAAAGGAATAAAAATGATTTCAAAGAGTCGGGATAACATTTTTAAACAAATGGTGGTGGAGTAAATGGCTACTTGTAGGTCAAAAACAAAATGAAACAGTCAAACCAAAACTTATCAAGACTTGAAATGACTCATTGACTTAAATATAAAGACTAAAACTATAACGGTTCAAGAAAACAAAACAGGAAAATCTCTTCAGCATATAGGACTAAATGAAGATACTTAAATGATACTATGCCAAAAGAAAAAAAAACCTACAATATCTAAACAAAATTGAAGGGGAACAACAACAAAGAAACAAAAACAAAACAAAGCTAAATTATACAGTGCAAGAAAATATTTGCAAAGCACGTATCTGGTAGACCACTTGTATCTAGAGAATATAAAAGAACTCTTAAAACACAACAAGAAAAAGGACCAAACGACACACAGACACTTTATCAAACACCTATGTTTTCAACATCAGTAGTTACAGAAAAATGCAAAGTAAATCCACAATGTGACCTCAGTACATACATGTCAGAATGACTGTTAGAGGTTAAGAATGGGGTGAAGTCTAGAGTGTGACCATCAGTAAGTACTACTAAGGAGCCTCGTGGTGATGGCACATGTAAATATCTTGACTGAGGTGGTGGATACATAAAGCTACTCAAGTGATAATATGGTATTGACCTACATACAACACACATTCACAAACAAGTGCATCTATAGCAGTGAACATCTGAATGAATTATTGATTGTATCAGTATGAATTTCTTGATTTTGATATTGCTGATACATCAAATTTGCTATTTTTTCTCTTATACATTATGTAAGTATTGGCTGAGGGTGAGTAAAAGATGGGTGGTTCATCTCTATATTTTTTTTCCAATTTTTTATACTCCATGATTATTCTGAATGAAAGACTAAAGCCAATCAACAATCACCTTTCCATTGCATGACAAAAGAACAATATAATACCCTCTTAGGACACCTAAGTTGTTTATAAAGAACATGGCTTTCATCATGAAGTGTAAATCTTTTTATCTGTAATATCTTCTCATTAAATATGCACTTTGACTTTTGAGCTCATTGCTTCTTAAAGTGTAGGATAAAATTAAATAATAGTTTCCATATAATAATGTAAACTTAAACAATTCAGTGTATGATAGACTACTATAGCAAGGATGTACAGTCTATGAGCTAAAAATTTTTACATTGTTAAAATAGTTTAAAATATCTTACAAAATAATATCTAGTAATAGGCAAAAATCCTATAAAATTAAAAAATGAGTGTTCATGAATAAATTCAATTCTCTCATTATAGACCTATAGAATAAAAAATTTGAATTTTGCTAATCAAAATTTGTGGAGATATTTTCACTCATGTTAATAAATACCTACATAATATTCTTCATTTTGCTCCTTGACTCTCAAAGTCTAAACCAGTTACTGTCTGGCCCTTCACCAAAAAAGTGTTTTGTTTCCTGACCTATATTCTCCTTGCACCAGGAATATTAAACCCCAGTGTCCCCCGACCACAATTTGATATATTATTCTTTCTGCCGCCTAGATGCTCTGTACCCCATGCATCATGCCATAGTTAGCACAGCCCTGGCACATCTGGCTGACACAGCAAATGGCCATCAAGAAAAACAAATACTGGGACCAGCAGTTAGCGTAATGTCTGTCGCTGGACTCCCACGTAGTCGACCGCGGTTCGAAACCTGGACCCGGTGGCTTAAACTCACGCCGGGCGCGTGTGCGTGCATTCCCAAGATCCCAAGAGGAGAATGGAGGAGAAGGGATTGCAGTGTGGCCATCCCCCCTGGGGGATGATTTCTTGCTTTCTATCTCTCTGTCTCTCTCTGTCTGTCTGGCGAGCGCACACGCCCTATAGCAAAAACCTCTCCAAAAAAAAAAAAAAGAAAAGAAAAGAAAAACAAATACTTCCCCCTTGCCAGACCAGTAAGAATTGATGTTCCCAGTTGCTAGTGTTCAAACACATACGAGGGTGCTTCAAAAAGTTAGTAGGAAAACAGAATTAAAGTACAAGCTTATTTTGGTGTAAAAATTTTATGAAATAGAGGATCAGATGGTAACTCAGTGGTAAGACATAGTGCTCTGTAGGCTGACCCACATGACAAGGTGACTAGTTCAAATCCTGAGACTTCCCTGAAGAACATGGGACATGAATGTACCCATGATCTGGGCTGGCTGAGAGTAGGGGTGGATAGCGGCATTAAATAACTGCCAAGGTGCTGTTTCTCTCTCTCTCTGTCCTCAGAATAAATAAATAAATAATAAGGAAATCTATGCATAGGTGTTAAATCATACGTATTTTATGAATTTTTAAAGACCTCTCAAATTTGAATGTTGCCCTCTTGAGGCCATTAGATGATGTGGTGGTTATAGTACTCGACTTCCACATGATTGACCATGGTTCAAGTCCTGGGCCTGGCAGCTTGAAAGTCACTCCAGGTGCATGTGCCCAAGATCCTAAGAGGAGAACAGAGAGCGGGGAGGGCAGTATGGTCATCTTGATTGGGGAAAGGGCGATTTCTCATTTTCCCTCTCACTGTCTCTCTCTGTCTCTCTTGGGTGAGCACATGCACCACATTGCCTAAAAAAGCCAGGCATTTGCCTTTCACACATGTAGAGTATAGTCACACATGTAGAGTATAGGTGTTAGAGAAGATGTCTGCATTCCTATTCAGGGTGGGTCCTGTGTGTTTGAAGCCAGCCAGGGTAGTTCTTACAATGACTGGTCAGAAATGTCTCTAACTTGGTTAACAATTAAACTCTCCTAACCTCACTGATTGGCTCAGAAATAAGCACCCAGTGTCCAAAAGGGTATTATACCAGGAGCTTACAAGATGCTGGGACAGTCTCGTAGCCTAGTGGCTAAGGGAGCCAGATCATGCATGGCTGATTATAGTTCAAGCTCCAGCCCTGGGTGAAATAAAATAACATGCCAGCATGAGTTCACATCCCCCAAATCCTGACAAGATGGAAAAACAGAGGATACAGATTGTGGTAGCACCAAGCCCCAGTGGGAAGCACTTTCTCCCCAGTCTCACCTCTTTCTGGCAAGTATATGTGTCTTTTGGCAATTTTTTAAAAAAAGGGATAGAAAAATTAGAAAATGTGTTTCTCACTGATGGTGCATCCAAGGTTGTGAAGTCAAAGAATGCAGCTCAACTACCTATGAGATAAGAGAGCTTCAGGTGAAAGTGACAGCAGAGACAGAATGAATGGAAAGAAGACTGGGAAAAGATGTTTCACTATGCCACTAAATATTATACATCTGCCCAGAAGCCTGCCTGACCTCGACCTCTGACTCTCCCCATTTTACATTTTTTTTTTCCTTGAGAGAGATTTTTGCTATAGGGTACATGCGTTCACAGGAGAGACAGAGAACGATGGAGAGATGGAAAGCAAGAAATTATCCAATCATCCTACAGGGCAGATGGCCACATTGCAATCCCTTCTTCTCCATTCTCCTCTTGAGATCTTGGGCAAGAACGCACATGTGACTGACATGAGTTTTAAGTCGCCAGGTCTGGGACTTGAACCGCTGACAACTATGTGGGAGTTCAGCAATGTTGGTCACCCCATTTTATGTTTTAAGCTATTCTTGCACTTCCTTATACTTTTTTTTTTTTTTTTGGAGAATTTTTTTTTTTTTTTTTTTTTTTATTGGGCATGTGTGGCCGCCAGCCAACCAGAGAGAGAGAGACAGAAAGTGAGAAAAATCACCCCCCAGGGGGATTGGCCATGCTGGAATCCCTTCTCCTCCATTCTCCTCTCGGGATCTTGGGCACACACGGAAACAAGCCCGGTGTGAGATTTAAGCTACCAGGTCCGGGGACGTGAACTGAGGTTGACTACATGGGAATCCAGCAACATAGCCATTATGCTAACTGCTGGTCCCCTTTCTTATACTTTTAATACAAATGATATATAATTAATTTTATACTTTCCTTATTTAAAATGCCATATTTTATTTATGATGAATATATTCCATATTTAACATTGAGGAAATGAAAATGTCTTATGAGAGATATAAACAGGTAAATTAACAGCATCTTTTCTTTGTGGTATATAAACAAACATGTACATTTGATTGTGTTTTTTACTGATACTTTCTAAAAATATTTTTCAGTGAGTAAATATCCTTAACACAATTATATAAATTATTCATATGAAGCTCAATTCTACTAAAAATAGTGTTACTTTCTACAGTATAGTTATTTGGGTCTCAGTTTTTTTTGTTTTTGTTTTTCCAACTTGCTGTAGTATAGGGAGTGTACACTCACCAGAGAGTGAAAGACAGAGAATGTAAGAAAGTACTCTCCCCCTCCCTCACCAGGCAGAATGGCCATGCCACAATCCTTTCTCTTCCAATCTCCTCTTGGGATTTTGGACATGCATGCATACACATCTGGCATATTTTTCAAGCTGCCAGGTCAGAGACTCAGTCAGTCAACCTTGTGGGATCCACACTCCTTAATCACCACTTCACTGACTGGTTCTCAGTTTAATATTCTTTACAATGGTTTTAAAGAAACATTCTTCCGGGAACCAGCAGTTAGCGTAATGGTTAAGTCGCTGGACTCCCACATAGTCGACCACGGTTGGCGTCCCAGACCTGGTGGCTTAAAACTCACGCCCTGTGCGTGCGTGCCCAAGATCCCGAGAGGAGAATGGAGGAGACGGGATTGCGGTGTGACCATCCCCCCTGGGGGGTGATTTTTCGCTTTCTGTCTCTATGTCTCTCTCTGTCTGGCGAGCGCACGCGCCCTATAGCGAAAATACCCCCCCCACAAAAAAGAAACATTCTACTCTACCATATAAGCATATTAGCATATTTTAATAATATAAGCATATTTTAGTCAGGTGTCAGTCAATATAACTAAGTAAATTTAGCCTTACTAAAACAGTAACTTTGGGGGACCTTAAAGTCATCTCTTCTAAGATAATGAAGGAACAAAGGCAATTCAAGAGTCTAGGCCATCTGTCCATTTTCCCTCTCATCCCCTTTTTGGATTTTGTGATTCTATTTTCTTGTCTCTTCATAGAATTCTGATGAATGTCCAATATTACCCTCTTCAAGGAGATTTGTGATATATTGCCTTTGATAGACACAAAAATGACAAATATGTTCAGCCCTGGAGCCACATTTGATTAACCTTTCCAACTGGAGCCCTTCAGCTAAGTGCGTATTTCTCAGTTGAAATTAGTACTTGTTGCAGAAATGAAGAAAACTGAAGCATAAGGGGTTAAAATATAATGGCTACTGTGACACAGATGGATTCAACATAAATGCGTCCAACCTCAAAGCCTGTGCTCTTCTAGTATAGATTACATCACACTGTTACTTTTCGAATAATGGATGAGTATCCTCATCTTTTCAGTTTATGAAGAAACATGATACAGAACTCAACTTGACCCACAGAGAAGTTTTGAGAATTAACTGAGTTCTCATAAATCTTAACAGTGGTTATCCATATTATAGTCAGAATAAAACCCAGATCTGACCTTTAAAAAACGTGTTAAAGTACCAATGGGCACTTTTTGGATTTGAATTTATTGTGTACATTGCAAACAAATAATGGTGTGATTATGACTTGAAATATGAGCTTATATCAGGGTCTGGAAAAAGTGATCAGATTTGACCTTGTCAGAATAAAATATTTATCTGAGCAGTACTGCTTAGAGAGAATCAAAATGAAATGCCAGCTAGCACATAGACAGTTACAGGCCTCAGCTTTAGGGAGACCTAGGTTTAAATACTACAGTAAAATCTCGATTCTATTTGATAATAAAATCTCTATTCTTTTTCTAATTTGATAAACTTATCATAATTTTATTTTTCTTATCCTCAAACAATTCTAGTCAATACTTACACTGTACATGTGTTCACATGTGTGTATATTTTCAATGGAAGAGCTTACAGTTTTCACGACATTCATCAAATTTGTTTAAGAATACTGACTGCCTAAATCAAAGAACCACGATTTTTGTAACTAAAGAGTTAGGCAGAAGAGGATTAAATTAAACTTTACTTTATGTTCTGGACTCTTTTTTCCTGGTGACCTCAGAACAAAGTTTACTTTCAGAGCTTTCTTCCAAATGGAGTAATTTCATGACTTCTTTCCACTTAGGGCACATCTGCGAACATATGGAAAGCGGTCAAGTGTTTTTGCAGAACACTGGGCATTCAAATAGGCCCATATACGTGCATATTTGGTGATTCTCTGTTCTCAACCAGTGTCTTATGAGATGTTTAGAGTGGCACAAGAGTCAGCCAAACACCACTGAAATAATGACATATATTTATAACAAATAAGAATAGGACACAGCTTTTTACACGTCTTATTTCTAGTGAAAATGCATGAATTTGCAGGCTCTCTAGACTAATTGTTAAAGCTACTGATAAAGTGCCATACGTAAGTAACACAGCTCTTTGCATAGAGTTGGGTAGGATAAACAGAAACCTGAGAGGAGGAGGCACACGTGTACGTATGTGCATACATACCTATGTACATAGATAATTTTGGAAAGATTATTTCTGTCTTTTGTTAAAGAACAAAATTCTTGAAAACAAGTAATCTAAAGTGTGTAATGTTTACTTGTATAACTTGACTGACTATATGTAACTTTCTAAGAATGAACTGGAAGAGGTATATAATATTATTTATTTTAAAATATTCATTTTCATGGAGTAATTTCTAACACTGAAAAGTATATTCAGTATCCGAAGGACTCAAAGACTGGAGGAGGGGGATGATGGTGTGACCAGACCTTATGGAGGGTTCTCATTTTCTCTCTCCTTCTCATCCATGTGCATGAGCTTTATCATGAATAAAGAAAAAAAAAACTTATATTGTTTCTTGGAGCTAGCAGATGGCATGGTGGTTAAAGTGCTGGACTCTCACATGGCTGACTGTGGTTTGAATATTGAATTTAGCAGCTTGCTTTCTCACTTTTCCTCTCTCTCTCTCTCCCTCTGTCTGTGCCCTATAGCAAATTTAAAATAGCAATAATGATAAATTAAATAAATAATTCAAAAAAGGTATATTGTTTCTTAAATTTGGCTCCCAAATCTAATATGATTACCTATTGCAAAAAAAAAAAAAATGTAAAGTCTTTTTTTAATTAAAATATAATGCTCTCTATTTTATGAATACGTATTTATATATTTACATTTCAACATATTCATAGAAATACTATAAGGCCCGCTGGTAGTATAGAGGTAAAAAATGGATGGAATCTCACATGTTGGTTTGAGTCTCGGACTTCTTGAAAAACACACTGGTGTGTTTGTATGTGTGCCCAACATCCTGAGAGGAAAATGGAGAAGGACTTGTAGCATGGCCATGTCCTCTAGGGTATTATTTCTTACTTTCCCTCTGTCTGTCTGTCTCTGGTAAGTACATGTACCCTATGGCAAAAACAAGCAAAACAAAACAAAACAAAACAAAACAAAACAACCAAACAAACAAAAACAAAACAAAACCATAAAATCTATACATATTTATATACATTAATGAAGTGAAAACTTCTCTAAATCTATATCATCTATTAGACCAGACCCATAGCCTCAGGAGTCAAGGGAAGTGGATCCCACATAGCTGACTGGTTTGTGTCCTGGTTCTTGGTGACTTGAAAAACACACCCAGCACATGTACATCAATGCCTAGAATTCCAACAAGATGGAGAAGTGAGGAGAAGGGACTGTAGTATGACCATGCGCCATCTCTCTCTCTCTCTCTCTCTCTCTGCAAGCTCATGTATTCTCTGGCAATTAAAAAAGAATCTACATTATCGTATAAATAATAAGAAACAAAGTAAGTCAAAGCAACTTTTCATTAAATTGTTCTATAAAATTTTGTGAATAGTATCTGGATATGCAATTTTTTGGACTATTTGTTAGCCATGGGGCACCATACAAATTATTTATTTCTAACCTCCGCACCCTTGTTTTTTCATTTTTTTGTGTGTATTTTATAAGAATGTTAAGGGGATTATTTTAAAAGTCCTAATGTTGTAGGGGTCTCAACATTTGACACCAGTAGCTAGGTATTCCTTGGTTATATACTAGAGCACCAAGAAACAAGTGTAAGAAACTTACAGCACTTATTTTGAAGGTAATAGAGCTAAGTTTGATCTTAGACAATATTATTCTAGACATTCGTTTTCTGATTTTGTACAGATAACCGAATTCCTTAACTATTAACTGTTCTGGCTCTGTGTTAGCACACTCGCGTGAGCACATTTGTCTGCGTGCTCTGTATCAGTGTGCGTGATGTGTTTAGTATCACCTTTGAATTTTACTCTCATGTTACTCCATACCCTGGAGTTTTTCCCGATAATCTATCAACAGAACATTCATTCCAAGTCTCAGAGCTGATGTATCTAAGCCATGTCATCACAGCTTTTGTCCCCATGTTTGTTCTACTGCATTTTTAAAAGCACAGAATTCACCACAACCCTATTCCAGCTAGTGTATTCTTGGTTACTCTAATAGATTTCTGTAGCTCATGAACTTTCGATGGCCTGACTCTTTCAGTACACGTTTGATGACAATGTGATTTGAGTGAAAAAAAGGGGATTCTAGATAGAGTTCATGTCTAGGACAAAAAGAGAGAAGGTGGTTTGTACTGGATTTCTAGGAGTGAACAGTAAGCTAAATTGGATGGAACGGGGCTAGATTCATTTAGTAGGTATTTATCAAGACATATAAGTATATAGGAACTCAGAAAAAGCTAGTTTTGAAATTTTAGACTGAAGAAAGTAAAATGGTTAATAAAAGCAAAGTAAATTGTCTATTTGGTTCTGAAATTGGTTCTAGATTAGAGACATCTAATATAGAGTCTACATAAGTAATTTTTATTTTACTTACTTATTTTTAAACAATGGCCTCCTATCATTTCTATTTATATATCTATTTTTAATTTTGCCAGAGGGCATGTGTATTTGCCAGAGAGAGAAGAAGTGAAAAAGCAACCAACCATGGGACACAGTCATGCTGCAAAATCCCTTCTCCTCCATTTCTCCCCCATTTCAGGATTTTAGGCATGCATACATATGCACCCAACTTGTTTATCAAGTCACCAGTCCTGGGACTCAAACAGCCTAACTGGACATATGCGATAGAGCTGCCTTAGCCCCCACACTACTGGGTGGCCTGAGTTTTTATTTTTTTAACTGTGAGGACATGCCTTTGGAGTCTCACTTGTGTATCACAATCATTAGAATTAAAATGGCATTTGTGGGACCAGCAGATGGTGTAGCATTTATGTATCACTGGATTCTCACGTGGCCAATCACAGTTCACGTCCTAGACCTGGTGGCTTGAAAATCACACCAGCTGCAGTGCATATGTGCCCAAGATACTGGGAGGAGAATGGAGGAGAAGGGATTACTGAGTGGCCATCCCCTCCTGGGGGAAGAGGTGATTTCTCACTTTCCCCCTCACTGTGTCTGTGTTTCACTCTCCAGCAAACACACACACCCTAGTAAAAACCTCTCCCCTGGGGGGGAAGATGGCATCTGTCACTGCATTCTTTGTCTTTCCTGATCACAATCATTTTTTGAGGTTAACTTACAATGTAAAAACAGTGCACTCAGTATACCCAAGATTTCCAAGGTTCTTCTAGAACTCAAAGAATTTAATTCTGACATTTCCTTATTTATTCCCTTACTTATTCTTCCATCTCATGATAATCAAATAGTTGGCTAGTTCAATTGGACATCACTGGTGTAATCAATGAATAGTAACAATGATACATCAGCTTTATGTATCATGTTCTTAATCTAGAAATATTTCGTGGCCTCTTATTGTGTTCCTGTTTTAATTAGTCTTTCAGTTTTTCTTCAGTGATTTTGATTAGGTTCTTCTTCTATTTTCTTTTTAATTTTGAAAATTATTGGAGAAGCTGGCTGATTTTCCTGTAGATTTTCCATAGTCTGAATTTTTGTAATTGTATTACTATAATATTATTTAACCTGTTTTATATAGTTGCTGTAAGTTTGTAAACCTAGAAGCTTGATCAGATTCAGATTCAAATTGTTTAGATAAGAATACATTATAGTGAAGGGAACCGGCCGTTAGCGTAATGGCTATGTCACTGGACTCCCACATAGTCGACCGTGGTTCGCGTCCTGGACCCGGTGGCTTACTCACGCCAGATGCGTGTGCGTGCATGCTCAAGATCCCGAGAGGAGAATGGAGGAGAAGGGATTGTGGTGTGGCCATCTCCCCGGGGGGGTGATTTCTAGATTAA
>NW_006206450.1:45067-47560 GCF_000334495.1 Tupaia belangeri chinensis | reverse complement strand
ACCCTATAGCAAAAGCCTCTCAAAAAAAAAAAAAAAAAAGAATACATTATAGCAACTTGAATATTTCATCTGGTGGCTTACAATATTTTGTCTTTTTCTTTCTGTGATACTGTATTAGCAGCTATTGGTGGTCATTACTTTCCCCCCCCCCATTTTAAAAAATTGCCAAAATGTGTGTGCATTCCAAGGGAGAGAAAGAATGCCACCACCTAATGGAATAGGGTCAGGCCTCAATTCTTTTTCTTCTGTTTCTCCATCCTGTCAGGACTTTAGGTAAGCACACACATATCCCATGTGTTTTGCAAGCCACCAAGGCCAGAATTCCACTCATGGTCAGCTATGTGAGAGCTGGCTTCTAAAGCACTGTACTTAACTATTATGCTATAGGCCTAGCCCAGATAATCATTAACTCTTGATTAATGAGTATAGAAAAGTGATATTATATCATAAGTTGGGGCCTACAGATGGTGTAGCAGTTGTTGGACTCCCATACGGCTGAACACAGTTTGAGTCACAGACTCAGTGCTTTGAAAATCACGTCAGGTGCTTAGGAGTCCATGCCCAAGGTCCCAGAAGAAGAATGGATTGCAGTGTGGCCATCCCCCTGGGTGGGGAGTGGTAGTGATTTCTCACTTTCTCTTTCACCATCTCTGTCTCCCTCTCTACAGTAAGTGCACACACCTTAAGGGAGAACCACTTAAAAAAAAAAAAAAAACACCAAAAATGATTATATTATATATCAATTATTTTCATTCCTTCTTTGTTCACTATCTGAGATACGACTGGGGATGTAATTATATCCTTTTATTTACCAGTTTTTAAAATAATAATTGATTCCCTAATATTCTCCAAAGGTGACTTTTTGAAATTATGTGAGTGGAGTTAGGCATTAAATTAATTGTTATAACTTTCCTTATTGATGCTCAAGTTTACTCATCAATGGTCAGAAGGAGCGTCTTCAGAGTTGATTCCAGAGTCCTTCTGATTAAACCCTGGAGATCTTTGATACTTTCTTTGCTTTCTGCTGTGACAAGATGTTCAGATTTATCTTGAACATTTTCCTGTCTCACACCTGTCATCAGCCTTACACAGACAGAAATAATCAAAATTAATCATATAATTTTATAATTAGAAAACTGAAGCCCAAAGAGATTTACTGACACTCAATTGGAAATAACAATATTATGTTAATTACACTGGCAGTCTAGAATGTGAATGATGTTTAAGAAGATTAAGAGGATGAAGATATTGAATTTGGATGTAGATACTTTAATCTTGACTTGCTTGAAGAAAAGCCTCAAGAGAGATGAGGGTTGAATATATTGATACATATAATTAAATTAAATACTTAATTAAAAGAACTTCAAAAGAGGAGGTAGGAATGTATGTTTGAAAATCATTCCAACTTTAATTTTGAAATAATGAATTTCACATTTAAATTGTCATTAAAAGTTATAGCTCTGGGGTCTGCCCCATAGTGCAGGAGTTAAGCCCTGTACTTAGACTGGATCCCAAACAGTTGACTGTGGCTCAAATCCTAGCACCAGTGACTTGAAAAGCATGCCGGTTGTGTGTGTGTGTGTGTGTGTGTGTGTGTGTACTCCTATAATACTGATGGGATGGAAAATGGAGGAAAAAGGATTGAAGCATGACCATACCTAATTAGGGAGTGTGTTCTTTCTCTCTCTCTAGTAAGTGCACACATCTTCCAGCAATTCAAAAACAAAAAACAAAAAAACTGTAGCTTTAAAGAAAGAATGATATCTTTATGCTATTTATCACAATATGCTTTTTTGAAATCATCAAATTATTAACATAATGAATAAAAGATACAAGCTCTGGCTACTATATTTTGAAAGGTACAGTCAAGAGGAGGAAAATTGGCTGCTCATTACCATATAATATAGAAAAGAGAAGGTCTAAATAAGAATTTAGTAAAGCAATGTTTTTGTTTTTGTTTTTGTCTTGAAGAGGTTTTTGCTATAGGGCATGTGTGCTCACCAGAAAGACAGAAACAGAGAGATAGGAAGCGAGGAATCACCACCACCACCACCCCCCGGGGGGATGGCCATGCTTCCATTTTCCTCTTGGGATTTTGGGCATGCATGCACACGTGCCCAGCATGAGTTTAAGCCACTGGGTCCGGGACTCAAACCATGGTCAATTACATGGGAGTCCAGCAATATAGCCATTACGCCATCTGCTGGTCCCTAGTAAAGCAAATTTTTAAACAAATAAATTCTTGTATTCACTGCCTGATTCCAAAAAACAAACAAATAACCAAAAAAAAGAAGAATGATCATCACAAATTTGTGAACAGATTGAAAGGTGTGGAAATTAAATTTTGCTAACTATAATTATATTTATAATTTAAATATTTTTAATCTAAATATAAATCATGTTAACTATAAAAAATTTGAGGGATATCACCATCTTAAATCATACCACACAGAGAACATAATAATATCATCTTGGTGTATCATGAATTTTTAT
>NW_006206450.1:0-45036 GCF_000334495.1 Tupaia belangeri chinensis | reverse complement strand
AAATGATATCTAATATTAACATTTATTATATCTTCACAATATCTCATCATGTATAATATTTAATACAAATGCAATATAATGTATTTAATTTTTTCACTCTTTTTGTACTTTCAAAGTATTTCTTAACTTTTCACTCTAAATATTGAATGTCCATGTAGTTGATTCTCTGTATTTTAAAAATTATTTCCTCATGGCATATTTCCAAAAATGTCATCTTTAAAGTTATAAAGATGTATTGCTAAATTGGTTTCCAAGAATCTATAATTATCAATCATAGCAATTATGAAACAGACCAATCAATGGCATGGTGGTTAAGGCAGCTGGATCTCACTTGGCCAACTTCATGGTTTGAATGCTAGATGCAGTGACGTGAAAAACATGTCCAGCATGAGTGTGTATCTGCTCAAAAACCTGAGAGGAGGATGCAGAAGGATCTGTGGCATGGCTATCCTCCACGGAGGGCGCTTTCTTATCTCCTTCTCTCTTTGTCTCTCTCTGGTGAGCCTAGACATCCTACACACATTTAAGAACAAAAGAAATATAAAACAGTGTGTGTTTCCAAATAATACCTGGTAATAGAAGGGGTAGTGAGGAGCACTGTTTTCTGTAAAATACAGTATTTATAATAGATTATTGTTTTTCTTTTATTTGTTTTAGAGAGATTTTTGCTATAGAGAGCATGTACTTGCTGAGAGACAGACAGAGAGTGAGAGAGAGAGAGAGAGAAAGAAAGTGAGAAAGAAAGAGAGAGAAAGAGAGAAAGAAAGCCTAGGGGAGAGGACTACACCACAATCCCTTCTCTTCCATTTCCACTTGGGATTTTGGGCACACACGCACTCATGCCTGCCCAGAGTTTCAAGCTGTCAGGCTAACCATGGTTAGCCATGTTGGAGTTCAGTGCCTTAATCACTACACTCACCATTTGCTGGCCCCAGTGATTGTTTTTCTAATAATATACAGAAAGTTAGTATCATTTTTGTAATCAGCACCCCTGGAAATACAAATCATTTCCTCAATTGTTTATATGCCTTCTTGCTCTATCTGTTAAAATAGTATTTTGATGTCAAACTATTTATTAGAATTATAGAATCTCTGAGACCAGCAGTTGGAGTAATGGCTACGTCGCTTGACTCCCATGTAATCAACTGCAGTTTGAGTCTGGACCCAGTGGCTTAAACTCACACTGGGTGAATGTGCATGTGTGCCCAAGATACCTGGAGAAGAATGGAGGAGAAGGGATCGCAGAGTGGCCATCTCCCCTGGGGGGTGATTTCTCACTTTCTGTCTCTCTGTCTCTTTCTGTCATTCTGGCAAGCGCGCGTGCCCTATAGCAAAAATCTCTCTCTCAAAAAAAAAAAAAAAAAGAACTATAGAATCTCTATTATACAGGAATAAACTACATATAGGCTAGGAAACATAAAACAAAAGTACTTTTACAAATCACATTTATTCATCATATCTACCTCATTTTATGATCAGTTTCAGTGAAAGATTGTTTGAATTTCCAAATAATAAATTGTACTTTGTAAATATCAATTGTACTTTATAAATATCAATTCCATTGAACTTTATATATCATCTTGAATTTAAATGCATAGACTAAATGACAATATTTTTTTCTTTTTTAACAAGTTGGTCTTTAAAGACTTGAGTTGACCCTTAAAGATTTATTCCATTAGGAATAGATAGTTCTCTTTTACTATTGCGATAAAAGAGAACAGAGGATGGCATAAATGGTTATTCTACACATATAATATTTTGTTTGACCAAATTATTCACATTTTAATGTAACTGAAAATAAGTTTTTCTTTGGCTTTTGATAAAAGTAGTCCCATAGTTCATCAAGAATATCTTAATTCAAATTGTTTTTATCAGTATATACTATATTTAGGCATGTACATGAAACTACAGATGACTAGCAATGAAAAAAATGGTGTTTGTTAATCACACTTACAATTCTTCTTTTTTTAATTACCAGGGGATATATGTTCTTGCCCAAGAGAAAAAGAGAGAATAAAAGCATCTCTGCTCCCAATGGGGCACGGTCATGCTGCAAACACTTCTTTTCCATTTCTCCATCTCCTTGAGATTTCGGGCATGTTTTCCAAGCTGCCAAAGCTGAGGTTTGAACTATGGTCAGGAGGTGGAATCTGGCTTCCTAGTCACTAAGCTGTGAATCCAGCCCCATATTCTAGAGTTCTGAATAGTTTATTACATTTGTAATTAAGTGCAAAAAATAATACCTTTAACCCTCTAGGATGCAATAAAGGTATATACTTAAAGAAATAAATAGATTCAAACACAAAGATTAGATATACATAGACATACACTCACACGCACACATACAAATACACTAGAAGGCATGTATGTTTCACATTTTTAAGTTTTTATTTATTTTATGTATGATAGAAAACACACGTGTACATATGCGAGAGAGAGGGTGAGAAAGAAGAAAGAGAGAGAAAGCACCTTCAATAGGGTCTTATTATACAGAGACCTCTCTTCCCTAATCCTCCAGCTCTTCAAGATCCTGGACATGTGTGCATGTACTGAGTATGTTTTCAAGCCGACCTTGGGATCTGAACCCATGGGTGATCATATGGCTTCCAATACTGCAATTCAGTTTGCTACCTACAGCACCAAAAGGCTGAACCATGCCTATTTATTTATCAATTTTGAAGGTTTTTACCATAAGGAATATTTTCTTGCTGGAGAGAGACAGAGTGACAGTGAGAGAGAAAGTGAGAAATCACCCTCTGGGGGGTGGTCACACCTGCTCCTCCATTCTCTTCCTGGGATTTTGGGCATGCATATACATACTCCCAGTGTGATTTTCAAGCTTCCAGGTCCAGGACTTGAACTGTGGTCAGCTGTGTCAAAGTCCAGTGCCTTAACTTCCATACCACCTGCTGCTTATAATTTTAATAGTAAATATATATTTCTCTCTTCACCTTAACATTTATCATATAGTTTTGAAAATATTCTTTTTTTTTTACAATGTTATTTTCCAGAAACCAAGATCTTTACTGTCATGCATTAGTTTAACTTTGATTCTGGCTTTTCTGAATTGTAGCAGTTTTAAATCACATCCACAAAATTCTTTGATATATCTACCCACTGAAATTTGAGGTCTATGTCAATTACCTTTGAATATGAACTCTTACCTGCTTGACCAATAGAGTATGATGAAAATATATTTTACAGTTCCCAGGACCCTTAAGAAATAAGCAGATACCAATTCAGCATCCTTGAGGATTTTTCTCCGATCCTAGTCACCATACCTTGTGGGAGTCCAAACTGATCATGAAATTGTCCACATGGAAAGAATCAAAGGACCTCCGTCTGCTGCCTCACCTAGCTTCCAGCTGACAGCATCAACCTGCCTGTCCTGTGAATGTACCATGTGAGAAATGAAGTTTTCAGTTCATAGTTGAGTCAGCCTAGCTGGTGGCAATTGAGAAGCTGTCCCCACTCGGCCATGCTCAAATTGCAGATTTTGTACAAAACAAATCATTGTTGTAGTGTGAAGCAAGTAACTTTTGTGGTAGTCTGTAATAAAGTAATAGATATGCTGAAATTGAAGACTCTGAGATTCTTATATTTTCAGTGTTTTCACAGATATAAAATCAGTGCTCTTTAGAGACAATATTTTAATCTAGTTCTGCTCCTCTATGGTACAATTTATAATGTGGAGGGAACTATAACTAAACTTTCAACTGGCACTATTGAATGTTTTTTTTTTTTTTTACTATGTACTTATACAATATAATATAAGACAAAAGAATAAAGGCTATGTGCTACTTCATAGTATATTCATTTTACCCAGAGTTTCATGCCCTCTTTAATTAAGAGATATTTATATATCAGCTGAACTTACTATTGAAAGTATTTAGATTAATTAAGATATTTTGTGAATCAATGAAATGTGGGAAAGAATAAAGGCATGGAAAGCAACTGCAGACACCAGAGACAGGGTGGGAGGAGGATGGGAAATGGCAGAAGGTGAGAAATAGGGGGGGAAATGCATATACAAGAAACAAGAAATGGAAAATTACTTGTTGATGATAATATGTATGATTAAGCCACTTTACAGTGTATTCTGGGCTGGAAAATCATATTTTGTATGTGGTGGTGATGTTCAGTAAAAGAATGTAAAATAAATAAATTAATAAAACATTAAAAAATTATAAATTTATAGATAGTATCTATTGATTGTTTACGTCTAATTCCAAAGTCCAGACTCTCAGTCAACTTTCAGATTATACAGGAACTGAAGCTGGGTCCATCCACAAATAATATAAAAATAATGCAGTTCAATCCTTTATCTGTGTTCACTTCCATTTGTCAGTTATTCTCTCATATATCCTGAACATTTTCTTTTCTGTGGGGCTAATTATCATCAGTATTTATGTATGTTCGAGTCAATCAAATGAATAGAAACCTTCCATCAACTCTATTGCTTTTAGCCTCATTTTTGTGTCCCTTGGTTTTGCTCCTTTTTGTACTAATTAACACACTTAATTCACTCTTTTTCCCTTTCTAAAAGCCTGACTTCTGTTCCCAATCCAGGCCCTATGACTTCTACAATACATAGATTATGTAGTAATTACCTATTTCTAAAAAAAATTGGATTTTTCATTCCTTGTTTACCTGATTTTTCTAGGATATCTGGTATTCTCATCAAGGTCAAGTTTCTCTTCCCCTCACATCTTGAACTGGCCACAACGCTACTGGTCTACTTGAGTTGGCAACAAAATATCACTGAGTGGGTGGTTAAGATAATGGATATTTGTATTTTTTTGTTCTTTTTTTCCCCCCCAAAGTTCTAGAAACAAGAAATCCAAGATTAAGGTGCTGGCAAGTTGGTTTCCATTTTCATGGCTTGCAAACATCCACCCTTTTCTGTGTTCTTTTCCCTGTGCTATAGTGTCTCTCCCTCTTCTTAAAAGGACACCAGTCTTACTGTATGGGAGCTCCAGTCTCATGACCTCATCTAACCTTAATTACTTCCTTAAAGAACCTTTCTCAAAACATAGTCACCTTAATGGGTATGTCTTCAATATATAAATCTAGGGTAAAAAAATTCAGTCTATAATACCATCTTTTAGTTTAAAGAAGGTCAAATTACCTAGTTTACTTTAACCTTTCTTTTGTTCTTTTTAGGTTTTTATAATAGGGTATGTGCACTCATTGGAGAGAGAGAGAGATAGAGAGATAGAGAGAATAAGAATTGAACCCCAGGGTGGATGGCCACTCTGCAATTTCTTCTGCTCTTGGAATTTTGAACATACATGCACATGAGGCTGGCATGATTTTCAAGCCTCTAGGTCCAGGACTAGAGCTGTGGTCAGCCATGTTGGAATTCAGCACCTTAACCTCCACACCACCTGCTGGCCCCACCATTAAACCATTTTTACACATCAGTCTCAATGCAGAGATACTGTTCTCTGTAATTATTTCCTCTGAGTCTTTTCTTTTCATTCTTGAAATGGCCTATTCTAGTCCAGATACAGCTTCCCAAAGCTTCAGACTCATTCAACTGAATATTAGACAATATAACTCCATGTCTCACAAACACTTTACTTGCAGTTACTCAAAATACCACTTCTTTCAATATGTTAACATGAATAGCTTTCCACTTATTTGTGTCTTCAATTTATTTCATCAATACTTCATAGTTTTCAGTGTGCAAGTCTTTCTTCCACTTCCTTGGTTAAATTTATTCCTAAGTATTTATTTATTTATTTATTTTTGTAGTTATTATAAGTGGGATGTCTTTTTAAAGAACAGTTTATCGCTAGTGTATAAAAATGATCCTGATTTTTGGCTATTGCTTTATAAAAATTAATTTATTTTTAATTTTCAAAAAATAGCCACATAGGGAACCAGCAGTTAGCGTAATGGCTATGTCGCTGGACTCCCACATAGTCGACCGTTGTTTGTGTCCTGGACCAGGTGGCTTAAAACTCACGCCAGGCACGTGTGTGTGTGTGCACCCAAGATCCCGAGAGGAGAATGGAGGATAGGAACTGCGGCGTGACCATCCCCCCTAGGGGGTGATTTCTCGCTTTCTGTCTCTATGTCTCTCTCTGTCTCTCTGGCGAGCACATGCATCCTATAGTGAAAATCTCTCCCCCCCCCAAAAAAATAGCCACATATATGTATGGGGTGAACTATGATGTTTTGATCTATGTATATATTATAGAAAGATTTAATCAAGATGATTAACATATTTATTATCTCACCAACTTATCATTTATCTTGATGAGGATGTTAAAATCTGTTGATTTTATAACCTGCAGATTCACTCAATTTGTTTATAGTTCTAACAGATGTTTTATGGCACCCTTAGTGTTCTATATATATATGATTATATCACCTTAAAACAGAAATAATGTAGCAGTTTTCCTTTCCAGTTTGCATGTCTTTTATTTTTTTAATTTGCCTAATTGTTCTAGCTAAGATTTCCAGTACTATGCAAGATTCCAGTAGAATTGGCAAGAGTTGGCAAGCTTATTTTCTTTCCATTCTTAGAAAAAAAATTTTCAACTTGTCACCATTGAGCATTCATGTTAACTGCAGGTCTCTTATATATAGCCTTTACTGTACAGAGGCTCATTATTTCAGAACCTACTACACTGGTAGTTTTTATCATGAAGGGATGTTGTATTTCGTCAAATGTGTGTGTGTGTGTGTGTGTGTGTCAATTGAGAGAATTGTATGATTTTTGTACTCCTGTTCATATGGTATATCATGTGTATTGATTCGTGTATGTTGAAATATCCTTACATCTCTGAGTTGAGGAATTAATATTGCTCAAATGTCCACATTATCCAAAGTGCTATCAGTATCAAAATTCCAATGTCATTTTTCACAGATTTTTTTTAAAAATTCTATAATTTATATGAAATTACTACATTTCATAAATAGCCATAGCAATCTTGAGCATATAGAAAAAAGTAGAGGCATCACTCTATTTGAGTGCACAATCAACTACAAAGCCATAGTCTTCAAAATGCCAAGGAACTAGAATAAAAATTAGTGCACAAACCAATGGAACAGAATAGAGTGACCAGAAATAAACTCATGAATTCAAAGTCAATTGATTTTCAGCAAAGACTCCAAGAACATACAATGTGGAAAAGACAGTATCTACAAAAATGGGGTTGAGACAACTGGATATCCACATGCAGAAGAATAAAATAGACCCTTATTTGAGTGTACTAAGGATTTAAATATAAGACCTAGAACTATAAAGCTACTAGGAGGAAACATAGTAAGAAAACTCCTTGAAATTGGTCTTGACAATGATGTTTTTGGAAATAGCCCCAGAAGCATAGGCAACAACAGCAGAAAAAGACAAACGGGATTAACTGAATAAAAAGCTTCTGCACAATGAAGGAAATAGTTAATAGAGTGGAAAGGTCATTTATGGAATGGCAGAAAAATATTTGTAAGTCATACATGTGATAAGTGGTTAATATCTAAAATATATAAATAAATCAAATCAGTAGTAAGAAAACATATAACCCAGTTAAGAAGTGAACAAGGGGTCATAATAGACATTTCTCAGATGAAGACACAGAAATGGCCAAGAGTATATAAAAATAAATATTTCCTGTTGATCATGATTTGTATAGTATTCTCAGCTGAACTGTTCTGAGGTGTATTTCATGCTGGATAAATTCTCTTCACAATCTAAATGATTTATGACAATTGAATATATAAAAAATAATAATACATTTTATATGAAAAAATCTCAGTAATCCAGCAGTCATACTACTGAGTATGTACCCAAAGTTAAGTGAAATCAACAATGAAGAGATATCTGCACTCATTATACCATTAATCACAATAGTCAAGATATGAAGTCATATGAAGTATCTATCTATGGATGAATGGTTAAAGAATGAACATACACATTAGAATACTAGTCACCTTTTAAAAAAATTCTATCATTTGCAACAACATGAAAGACCCTTGGAGATATTATGTAATATGTAATAAAACAAGTACAAAAGACCTATAGGGCACTGTATCATTATATGCAGGATCTAAAAGAGTTTAACTCATGGAAGTAGAGTAGAATAGTGGTTATCAATAATTCAGTTGGAGGTTGAGGAAATGTTGTTCAAGGATGCAAAATTTCAGATAGGAATAAGAAATTAAAAATTATCCAAGGGGTGGGGCTGGCAGGTGGCAGCCAGTCCAGGAGGTGGTGGGTGCTGGACTCCCACATGACCAACTGGTTTGAGTCTCAGACCTGGTGGCTTGCTCTTTCACACTCCTACTCTCTCTCTCTGGTAACATGAAGTGTCCTCTAGGAAAATAATAATAAATAATATAAAACTTCTTTAAAAAATTAATGAAGATATTGCATATCTCATAAATGTGAACATTCAACCAGCAAGGTATTAAGTCCAGAATTCTGAGTTTCATCATTCCTCCATCTCAACTAACTCATATACTTCAAAATAATCAAAATTATCCTTTATTTTACTTTTCATGTGTATTTCAAATGGTTTTGACTGGACCATGCTCTCTCCTGTCTCGATTCCTTTTCGTATGTTTACTCTGTCTAATGTACACTTGCCTCATGACCTGGGTAATTCTACGTTAGCCTTCAAGACTCAATTAAGATGTGATATATTAATACTCTGAAAAGAGATTCTAGAATCTCCAGGATGAATCTAGTGATGTTAATCAATTTTATCATTTATTCTTCCTAGTATAGTCTGCTATAGCAAGACTACAAAAGAAGATATTGCTCTCCCTAAATTTTGATTTAAATGATAAAACCTATAATCGCACGCACACACACACACATACACACACACACACACACACACATACAATCAAGGGAATAGGAAAAGTTTTATCACTTACAGTATAAGACTTTATGGAGAGAACAGGGAGTCTTCCCGAAATAATCGTAAAATGACTTGAGAAAGGGGCCAGCAGTTAGCGTAATGGCTATGTCACTGGACTCCCACACAGTCGGCCGTGGTTCGAGTCCCGGACCCGGTGGCTTAAACTCATGCCGGGCACATGTGCGTGCATGCCCAGGGTCCCAAGAAGAGAAAGGAGGAAAAGGGATTGTCAAGTGGTCATCCCCCCTGAGGGGTGATTTCTCGCTTTCTGTCTCTGTCTCTCTCTGTCTTTCTGGTGAGTGCACATGCCCTATAGCAAAAACCTCTCCAAAAAAAGAAGAAAAAATGCTCTTTAATTGATTAGTTAATTAATTCTGGTCAGGAAGTAGAGTTTGGTGATGGTTACCATGCATACCACGGTGCATGGTAAAGGGGCCAGCTGGTGGCATGGTGGCACTGGACTCCCACATGACTGATTGTGGTTCGAGTCTCAGACCTGGTAGCTTGCTTTTTCACTTTCTCTCTCTCTCTCTCTCTCTCTCTCTCTCTCTCTCTTTCTCTCTCTCTCTGTCCTTATCTGGTAAAATCTTAAATAAATAAATAAATAAATTTGAATAAAATAATTCTTAAAAATAAAAGAAAGGTTGACTCTTCTGCTAGCACCAAAGGAAGGAGTACCTGGGCTTTCTTAACAGCTTGCTCAGATGTGGAGCAAAAAGATAAGAGAAAGGAGTAGGGTTGAAAAGCTGTCAATAATCAAACAGCAAAAAATGGAGGCAGACACTTTATTACATATTTGATGAGCTCAGCTGAGCTGTCAGGAGCTGGAAGAGCTGATTAAAGCAACAAGCCAAAAGTGAAAAACATTAGACCTTTAATAATGTACTGTCAAGAAGGTAAACCCAGATTCTGACTCCCTGTGTTATAACGGCCCATTGGATTATGTACTGTGGACGATCAGGCACAGGTGTGGGGGTGATCTTACTGCTAAGGGAAACTTGGACAAAAAGCTTAAGCTGGTTTCTGGACTCTAGGACTGAAGGAAGAGAAAGAGACAAGGACTAGAAGCGAAAGGTGCTGACTACTGAGTCAGAGTAGGGGAAAAGTAACTTCAAGGTTTTCCTCTTCTTCCCTCATACCAAGTCTCAGCAGAGACCCCTGAAGAAAACCTGTTTCCAAGTTCTCAAGTAAAGATAACTGGGAATGAAGGGGCCAGGACTAAGAGTGTAAATATGTAAACAAGATGACTGGCAAAGCGGCCTGAGTTCTTGACTGCAGCTTCCTTCAGAGACTTCAAGGCACTGACTGTGAGCCACGTCTGTGAGGGGGAGGGCAGCCTCCTCTGTGTGGTCCATAGGTAAAGCATTTGTAATTGCCTATGGTCAGACCTGAAAACCAGGTTTTCAACCAGTGGCTGGTCTTCTCAAAAGGTCCTTATCATATAAAACTATGCTCTTCAGTAAGTCCAGGGGAAAATGAAGCATTTCTGATCAAACGAGTATTTTCATAGGGTATATCTTAATGTTCATCGGTTATTTAAGAAACAGTTTTGCCAGAGCATACGTATGCCCACCAGAGAGACAGGGAGAAAGAGAGGTAATGCAAGAACACACCCCTCATGAGGAATGGTCACACCACAATCCTTCTCCTCCATTTCTCCATCTTGTCAGGACTTGGGGCACACACGCTCACGCACCTGGTGTGCTTCTCAAGCTGCCATGTCCAGGACTTGAACTGTGGGCTAGGCTATATGGGATCTAGCTACTTTAACCACCAGGCCATGGAGACAACGCTAGTTTTCTTTATCACTTGCTTACTTCCTTTCTTTTATTTATTTATGCTAATTTATTTATTTATTTTTACCAGGGGATACACATACTCACCAGAGAGAAAGTGAAAGCAACCCTCGATGAGGCTTGGTCATACTGCTATACTTTTTCCTCCACTTCTCCACCCCATCAGCACTTTGTACACACAGACACATACACCTGGGTATTTTTGAAGCCATCAGGGTAGGACTTGAACTATAATCAGCTATGTGAGATCCAGATTCCTATGCACAGGATGTAACTGCTGCACTATGGGTTCAGTTTTTGTTATCTTTTTGTTTACATTTTTATTTTTTCCATAAGTGTGTGTGAGAGAGAGAGAAACACAACACCCTCAACAGAGCCTTGATGCTATATTCTCCATCCAGCTCCAGCCAGTCCTGGATTATGGGCAGTCACATGCCTTACATTCTCCTGGAAGTCTCTGAACACAAACCTGGAACCTTCCCATGAGGGTCCACTTTATAAAACATCATGTTTTAGCACTGTGTCACTCTCTGGTCCCTCTCAGTTACTGTATTTTTAAAATAGTCTTCCTTGATTCATTTTAGTGGATTATCTCTTTTTCATATTATGAGTCAACATATTTAGACTGGAAAATGTAGCCATTTTTCGTAATCTCTACTTACAAAGATGTTTTGGAGGTAGATGGAATATTTTGTTTTTGAATACACTGTCAAAACTACATGTTTTTAACACAACAGTCATTAATATAGAATAGTCATCTAAAGGTTTTGTAAAATATTGCAGAGTACATTTAAATACACAGGCTTTCCAAGTGCACAGACTAGCGATCAAGTCTAAATACTAATCTTAAAATCTAAACATCTCAGTTTTACCATCTTCAAATATAAAGTTACTACAAGGAAGAAATGAAATGAAACCTGAGAAATAGCATACTATCCAGCATTTGTATATGGCCAAACAAGTACTTAGCAGATGATTCAGAATGTGCACATTAATATCTACCCATATTCCTGAAGTCACTAATTAGCTATGAGTATAAAACTGAGAAGGATAAATCTTATAATAGGTGGGGAGAGATGTGTGAACTCCTTAAGGCTTCGATTCCTTGTTAAAAGACGGAGAAATTACTCTCTTCACTGCTATTGAGACTTTTTTTTCATGCGATACTGTTCTCTAAAAAAATTAAATTAGACTTGCAGATGGTGAAATTCTGTGATCTCAGAGGGCTTTTTTAAAGACTTTTTTTAAAAAATTATTTTATTTAGTTTTACTTATTTATTTTAATTTGACTTGAGAGGGAGAGAGAGAGAGAGAGAGAGAGAGAGAAAGAGAGAGAGAAATTGAGAAAGTGAGAAAGCAAGCCACTAGGTCTCGAACCATGGTCGGCCATGTGGGAGTTCAGCGCCTTTAACGACCATTAGTTTATCAAAATGGAATAAGATGTACATCATATCTCACCTATGCTATAAAATTTTTGTTTCAACTCATTAATATTCTTGGCATATGACTTCTACACCTGTCATCTAATCTGATCTTTTCCATTGTTTACCTGTGACATGTGGACATTTGTCTCAAAGACTTAGAAGGTCTTAAAAGGCATTACAGATAATCTTCCTCAAGTTCTCCATTTACGGTAATATGACCTTACTATGATGGTGACCATAGTTCTGAAATAAAATTCAACTCAAATATTTCCTCAGTCCTTAGTTATTGTCAAGAACTAGTAGTATTAAAAATAAATACACCCTTTGCCTTTGAAGAACTGATAAGTAGTTCAAAGTTCAGGTACATATTTAACCTATCATCATCTAATAGAAAAAGAACTATAACAAATACAACCGAAATGTGTCTTGGATGCAAACAAGAAGCTATGAATTCTGTCTTTAGGAATTAGGGACTACTCCATTTATAAGGTCACAGATGAATTTAAATTTAGCCTTGAAATATAGATAAGCCTGTTCAGGGAGAAAATATGGAGAATGTCATATAGAATAGAAAGAGACAAGACAGCGCTTCACAACTGCAAAATCTAACTGAGCCTAGGCCAACTTCATACATTCCTTCAATAGACTGTCCTCCAAAGTTTCAAAACTATTACAGCCTAGGGAATTTCAAGAACAGTTATTTAACAAAATAAGGAATGAAAACTGGCATTTAATCATGAAGCCCAGAGAACCCATAAATATTATAATTAACAAAATAATCATTATTGTTATGAGATCATTTCCCATTTGCTAAAATCATATAGAAACCCAGTTTAGTGTATCTGGATGGGAATTCAAACATCCCTAAATCTCAGACCATAATCTTTCAACTGCATGTTGGGACTTCTTCTCACCTATTTATAAAGATTCATAATGTAAGCAATAAAGTATTTATTAATAAAAAACACTGGTTTGCTCCCTATTTGAAAAAATATTCAGGAAATTTTAATGAACATTTCAAAATGTCTTTTTTTTGGAGAGGTTTTTGCTATAGGGCGCGTGCGCTCGCCAGACAGACAGAGAAATCATCCCCCACAGGGGATGGCCACGCCGCTAACTGCTGGTCCCTTTATGTTAGCATAATGGCTATGTCGCTGGACTCCCATGTAGTCGACCGCGGTTCGTGTCCCGGACCCAGTGGCTTAAAACTCGCGCCAGGCGCGTGTGTGTGCGTCCCCAAGATCCCGAGAGGAGAATGGAGGAGAAGGGATTGCGGCGTGGCCATCCCCCCAAGGGGTGATTTCTCGCTTTCTATCTATCTGTCTCTCTCTGTCTGGCAAGTGCACGCGCCCTATAGCAAAAGAAAAAACCTCTCGAAAAAAAAAAAGTCTTTGATAACATATTTGTGTCCATGTATGTATTAAGCATAAGCATATTCCTTGAAAAAACTCCTATAGTACAGTTTACACATATTTTTGTATTACATTAATACAGATACCGTTTTGAGAAGCCATCCAGGAAATCACGAAGAATTGTGCATTTTTTATATAAATGTGATGCATGGCTGTTCTCTGAAGAAATTAACTCCCACATGTTGAAAATGTCCTATGTTCCCATGACAGCTAAATAATAAATTTAAGTAAGATGATAAACAGCATTTAGACTTTTTTCCTTACACATTTTCTTACACACTTACAGATGAACTATGTTAACGTCAGTTGATTCTGCCACAAATTCCTATTGTTTGCATTTTATAGCAGCCAGCATCTGGATTTGTCATATTTGAACACTCACAACTTTATAAATGTGCTCTGATAATGCCTACTGGTATAACAAACCATGCTGGGCAATAATGGGTCACCAGGCTAAATGTTAAACCAAGTTGGCACCATGCTGGAGTTGACACTGATTTAACACTGAGCTATTTTAACCAAGGTAGACTGTTTGTGTTTTCTAACTTCAAGAGACAGTTATTTTGAAAGATATATTTCTTTTGTTGGGCTAAAAAAGAACACTTTGTCTTAATTATACTTGACATTTCAAAGCTCATACCAAGAGCTTTCTCCAGGGATAGAAACAAACCACTTGTCTTTTCTAGAATAGGAAAGTGAAATGAATAAACAATCCTTGTTCTCATTCAATAGTGCAATTTCTCTGGTGTTGGTTTGTTTGTCTTTTGTTTGTTTTATTTTTTCCTTAAGAAAAGCACTGGGTGGATTGTAGCTTAATATCCTCAAGGGCAATCAGAGTATTGATGTTAGAAATATTTTGGAAAATTAAGAATAAAATTGCTAGTGTACAAAGCAACATATTGTGTTATGTGTTCATTCAGAGCAGTATGTTTTCTCTGAGAAACTAAAAGAAAATAAATAGTAATATAAAGAAAAATCTACCATTTTGAAGTTTGGGTTTCAGAAATCACTAGAGATTAATAGACTTCCGTTGTCTCTAATTTTAGTTTGAGTTAATTGCATATTGTTATTTCTTTTGGAGATATGTTTTACATGGTTTCTATTCATTATGAAATATTTCGTGACCTATGTTTTATCTCTGATATCCAGAATATAAACTTTAGTAATATGAAAGTATTCAAATCACTTTTTCTGTGAAGGTACATTTGTAGAAAATGTATCTAGCAAAACAGAAGTAATTTAATAGAAAATAATTCAATAAAATATATTATATATTTTTATAGGTAAATTATTTTTATTTGTACATCTGGACATAAGGAATTGAATTAATTAAATTATATTAAATTTCAAAAATATGAATATTAGCTACATGCAATTTATGTTTTCAAAATTAAATTACATAAATTCAGTATCCCTTAAATACAACATTAAATTTGAGTAAATAAATATGAAATTACTCAAAATATTTTGAAATATATGAATACAAAGAGCTTTTTTCATTAGCTATATTTACAAAAATTAGAAGTTCTCTAAACATTTCTTTATTTTACCAATAATAGTGCATAGACATAAAATAATTTGAATTAGAATATATATAAATACATATATATTAAATATGTGAAAAGTTTCCAAAAGGAAATTCAAGAAAGTTGTAGGAATGGCAATATAAGCATTACTCATTTGAACTGAGATACTTGCTTTAATCAGCATTAAAAAACTGAAGAATATATTGTGATTGGGTTATTTTGTATATGCATGTTATTTTTAAGTTTAAGTGCTCTTTAAAATTTCACATATCTCAGATTTTTCTCAATAGCATCACATGAAATTTTACAAAATTTCTACTTGTAGTTATTTTAGGGAACTTATTTCTCAGATTACATAGGCATTGATATGTAACTGCAAAGGTATAAACATTTTCAAGTGAAAATTTTAAAATATGGTGAGAAATCAACAATACTTTAGTTGCTAAATTATTTAACTAATAATATTTATTTAATATATATTAGAATTTTCTGATTTTTTGTTCTGTACCTGACATGTTGCTTGTTAGAAGGAAAAATATAATAGACAGTAGTTCTGGCCTTGATGTGTGATCACATATTGTATAATGATATCTACATTTTTAAATAATAGGTTTTTTTAATGGGTTCACAATAGGCAAAGGATAAATCTCCTTATATTGTTATAAAATTAACATGTACAATAAAATTATTATATTTCATTTTTTTGAGAGGTTTTTGGTATAGGGTGTATGCACTCTCCAGAAAGACCGAGATAGACAGAGAGACAGAAAGCAAGATATCACCCCCACCCAGGGGGGAATGTCCACACCGCAGTCCCTTCTCTTCCACTCTCCTCTCGGGATCTCAGGCACGCATGCACACTCACCCGGCATGAATTTAAGGTACCATGTCTGGGACTCAAACAGTGGTCGACTACATGGGAGTCTAGCGACATAGCCATTATGCCAACTGCTGGTCCCCAAATTATTACTTTTCATTTACAATGATAACTCACCTTAATCTATGAAGAAAAAAAGTAAATGAAAAAACTCATCTTAAAAAGTATCAAATTTTGGGACCAGCAGTTAATGTAATGGCTATGTCACTTGACTCCCATAGAGTCGACCATGGTCCCGTACGTGTTGGCTTAAAACTCAAGCGGGGTGCATGTGTGTGCGTGACCAAGATCCAGTGAATGGAGGAGAAGGGACTGCAGTGTGGCCATCCCCCTTGTGGGGGGTGATTTCTCACTTTCTGTTTCTCTCTCTCTATCTGGCAAGCGCACGTGCCCTATAGCGAAGACCTCTCCAAAAAAAAAAGAAAGAAAGAAAAAAAGAAAAAAAAAGTATGAAATTTTGGCCATGTCACTTTTTCTTCTTAAGCATATATTTTAATTATACATGTCTCATAGATTCTTATGGTAATATATTATATATTTTCAGGTGAAAAGTCATCTATTATTGATCACATCATAATTTTCTCCTGAAAAAATAATTTTTTAGAGGGCTTTTTGCTATAGGGCATGTGTGCTTGCCAGAAAGACAAAGACAGAGAGACAGAAAGTGAGAAACTACCCCCCCTCACCCCGAGGGGATGGTCATGCCGCAATCCCTTGTCCACCATTCTCCTCTTGGGATCTTGGGCACGCATGCACACTCTCTCAGCCTGAGTTTAAGCCACCGAGTCTAGGTCTTGAAATGCTGTCGACTACATGGGAGTCCAACAACATAGCCATTATGCTAACTGCTGGTCCCCTGAAAATTTTTATATGCATATTGAATTATGTTTTTAATTCATCTATCCATAAGCCTATAAGTATTAAAATATTTCTTCAGGACTCATGACTTCAATTATTTTGATACAGAATAAGTGAAAACAATATAAATGTATTTATTGCAAAGTTTTAAAAAAGCTTAAATATAAAATTACATTTAAATTATCTCATGATATCTTGTGGCGAGCACGGCATATGGAAGCCATCTCGAGCTATCCGCCATCTTGAAACCATTAGGCTTCACTTCCTCACTGAGCAAATCGTTTCTCAGAAATCATGTGACCAACCGTTCTCCCCGGAAGTGGTTGGGTTTCTAGGCAACGGGAGAGATCCACCCACATCAATGATTGGTTCATGCTGTTGTATCTCATTTGCATTTTGGGCAACCAATTGGTTCCCACCAGCTGTATATAACTCGCCATTTCTCTTCAATAAACGGAAGTAGATGGAAGACGACGACTTGAACAGCACCTGGTAGTGTGTGTGCGTGTGTTTGTCCCATCTCTCACTCCCTCCCCCAAGGAACCTGTTCCACTGTCCCGCAGGCCGGGACAATATCTATTTATGTATAATTTTTACCAATTAGTTCATGTACTTATGAAAGACTATTACTTAGTGTTAGACTGACTTCAGCACCAATCATATTCTTATACTATGTTTTTATAAATGAAAATAATGAGAAAATCATGCACCCCAAAATAATATTATGAAAATGGTGGTTTTGTTACAGTAACATTACCAAACTTTCAAAAGAATAACTAAGTTCTAAGATAAAATTCACATAATGTTGTCTATCAAAAATCAGAATAGTTCTTAGGCACACAGTATCTAACTTCATGATCAAACCTTTCTTCAAATTTATTAAAAGCGACAAATTAGCCAGGTAGTCACATAATCATTCTCTTTCTAAGTGTTTAAAAAGAACATCCATGTTGATTTTACCTTTCAAATGACTGTTACTAAATGACTATTAACTAAATGACCTTCTAAATGACTATGAATTATACTTGCTGTATTTTCAGTCAAAGAAATTTGGTAAGATGCAATAAGATGAGATGTGGTATATTTGCAAGTCACATATGAAAAAATGACTTGTGATGAGACTATATAAAGAAGGCTGACAATAAAATAGTAAGAAAACAATCAGGAGATACACAAAAGACGAGCAGACAGAGAGTGTGAGTGATGACAAAGACGCATGCGAGAAAGATCCCAACATAATTAATCATTAGGATATACTACTTAAAGTTATGCTGACATACCTTTTAGAATTACCAAAATAATATGACTGATATATTGGTGAAGATAGCAGCAACTGGACCTTTCATGAATTGTTGCTGGAAAATTAAATGACATGGCAATTCTATGCAATAGTTTGACAAGTTTCATTTAAAAAAAAAAAAAAACTAAATATACACTTACCATATGTATTAGCAATCAAAATCCTAGACAGATATTTTTCCTTGAGAAATGTAATCATGTGATATAACATGCTTTATACTCAAATGTTCCTAACCATTTTAACTTCAGAAGCCCAAAATGGGAACAATTCACGTGTCCTTCAGTGGCTGAATGGATAAATAACCTGTGATTCATCTATACCATGATATGCCACTTAAAATAATAAAAAGTGGACAGATGGTGGTGCAGTGGAAATAGAATGAGACTCACGTAGAATAAGTTCTGAGTTTGTATCTTGAGACCTCTCTAATTATGTTGTACATATGTATGTATGCCCATGACCCAGATTGGTTGAGAATGGAGGGAATTGGGGGTGATGGCAGGGTGAACCATCTGTTGTGGGTGACTGTTTCTTTCTCTTTCATGAAACTAAATAATAATAATAATAATAATAATAATAATAATAATAATAATAATAGTTTTTAAAGAGAACTTAAAAAAAAGGGGGGAATCAGCAATTGGCATAGTGGCTATGTTGCCGGACTCCTATGTAGTCAACTACAGTTCAAGTCACAGACTCAGTGGCTTAAACTCATGCTGGATGCGTGTGCATGCATACCCAAGATCCCGAGAGGAGAGTGGAGGAGAAGGGATTGCGGCATGGCCATCCCCTCTGGGGGGGGGGTGATTTCTCACTTTCTGTCTCTCTGTCTCTCTCTGTCCTTTTGGTGAGCTCACATGCCTTATAGTAAAAATCTCTCCCTCCCTAAAAGAAGGGGGGGGGGGGAGGAAAACACTTGGTTCTCACTAGATGAGTTACAGTAGAATTTTGTTTAGTTAAAAAACTTAGTTTCAAAAAGTTATGTTTATGATTTAATTTATACATCATTCTAATAAAGATAAAATTATGGTGCTTAAGAGGAGTTCACTGCACATCAGTGCTTTGTGTTGGGGAACTGGTATCTATAAAGAGGTAGCATGAAGAAGTTTCTTTGGGGAGAGAGAATGCTAAAACCTGTCTTCATTGTGGTTGCACAGCAATAGGTGTTATATAATTTTGTAGAATTATACACAAAAATGAGTGTATGTAAAAATTAGTAAAATATAAACGAGGTCTGTAACTTGGTTAAGAATAATACTCTAACGTCGATTTCCTCCCTTTGATGATGAACTGTGGCTATTTAAAATGTCATATTTGGAAGAAGCCAGGTATAGTGTACATGGGTCCTTCACCATGTTTATGTTTGGAATTTCCTGAGTCTAAATGTACTTCAAAATTCCAAGTGAAACATACATTCAAACTATTAAATATAGGGCTGCTTCGGTAGCATAGTAGTTAAATGCTATGCATCAGGGGAGCGGGATCTCACCTGGTAGACTGCAGTTCGAATCCCAGTCTTTGTGGCTTACAAAACACATTGGCATATGTGCAAGTGTGCTCCCAAATCCTTAAGAAATGGAGGGAAAATGATTGTAGCATGATCATGCCTCATTGGGGTATGATTTCTTTCTACCTTTTTTTTTCCACGCATATTCTGGCAATAAAAAAATCGAAATGTAATTTCTGTATTATATAAGTGACAAAACCAGTAAAACTAAGATCTTCACTGATAGGATTTGTGGACAATTATTCTTGCTTCCTCATGCTCATAGCTTAATTTCCATGTCTATTTTGTAAATTTTGACTGTACATGTAACCTATAAAACTTGTCACAATTTTTTGAAAATTTGAAATTCTGTTTTGAAAATTTTCCATCCTATCTAAAGATTTTATGTTACCTAGGTAATGAGATTAGAATGAAATCTGTATAAAATCCAGTTTATTATCATACATTTTTAGGAAATATTTTTCCACCTTCTGCCAAAATTTGAAATAGTGTATTTTACTTAGGCTTATTTCTTGTTCACTTTCAGTAAAAATAATATGATTTAAGTGTCAGATTTTGGGTGAGAATATACTATTAAATTAATCACCATTGATAATTCCTAGGCTTAATTTCCTGTCCTTTACATCAGAGGAAACTATAAAAATTGAACCTCCGATGTTCTGTCTTTGCTTTGAGAGTATCTTCTTTGTCTAATATTTGACTAAATCTCTGGATACATGTTTTTAGTAAATGACTAGTTTTCTTTCTTCTGTCCAATAGTCTGTAACTTGGTTAAGAATAATACTCTAACGTCGATTTCCTCCCTTTGATGATGAACTGTGGCTATTTAAAATGTCATATTTGGAAGAAGCCAGGTATAGTGTACATGGGTCCTTCACCATGTTTATGTTTGGAATTTCCTGAGTCTAAATGTACTTCAAAATTCCAAGTGAAACATACATTCAAACTATTAAATATAGGGCTGCTTCGGTAGCATAGTAGTTAAATGCTATGCATCAGGGGAGCGGGATCTCACCTGGTAGACTGCAGTTCGAATCCCAGTCTTTGTGGCTTACAAAACACATTGGCATATGTGCAAGTGTGCTCCCAAATCCTTAAGAAATGGAGGGAAAATGATTGTAGCATGATCATGCCTCATTGGGGTATGATTTCTTTCTACCTTTTTTTTTCCACGCATATTCTGGCAATAAAAAAATCGAAATGTAATTTCTGTATTATATAAGTGACAAAACCAGTAAAACTAAGATCTTCACTGATAGGATTTGTGGACAATTATTCTTGCTTCCTCATGCTCATAGCTTAATTTCCATGTCTATTTTGTAAATTTTGACTGTACATGTAACCTATAAAACTTGTCACAATTTTTTGAAAATTTGAAATTCTGTTTTGAAAATTTTCCATCCTATCTAAAGATTTTATGTTACCTAGGTAATGAGATTAGAATGAAATCTGTATAAAATCCAGTTTATTATCATACATTTTTAGGAAATATTTTTCCACCTTCTGCCAAAATTTGAAATAGTGTATTTTACTTAGGCTTATTTCTTGTTCACTTTCAGTAAAAATAATATGATTTAAGTGTCAGATTTTGGGTGAGAATATACTATTAAATTAATCACCATTGATAATTCCTAGGCTTAATTTCCTGTCCTTTACATCAGAGGAAACTATAAAAATTGAACCTCCGATGTTCTGTCTTTGCTTTGAGAGTATCTTCTTTGTCTAATATTTGACTAAATCTCTGGATACATGTTTTTAGTAAATGACTAGTTTTCTTTCTTCTGTCCAATTACATTTTTAAAATAACATTTATTTCATTACATAAAATAGTCTACTTTTGTTCTTTTATAGAACTTTATTTTTCATTTTGTTAGACTCAGAATTTTAATTTTCTTTTAATTGCCAGAGGACATACATTCTTGCCAGTGAAAGACCAAGAGAGAGGGAAAGCTGGAAAGCACCTGTCATATGATCACTCTGCAATCTTTTATCCTCCATTTTTCCTTTTTTTTAAATTTTTTTTTTCAGGAGTTTGAGTGTATACACACACACACAGATGCACCCAGTGTGTTTTTCAAGTCACTAGGTCCAGGACTCAAATTGTGCTGTTGGAAATGTAGGCTCTAGCTGCCTTATGCACTAGGCCATGGGCCAGCCCTGAATTTTTAAAATTGTCTTCTGTTGTTATATTTTGTTTTTGAGAGAATGTTAACATGAAACAATAGTAATAATTTAAATATGTAGGCAGGGCACATACTTTCATTCCAGCCTCTTGGGAGTATTCAAGCTCTTGTAGCTTCAAATAATGAGAGACATTATCAGATTCAGCTAGTGTGAAATAAACAAAATGCATAGTGTATTTTCAGTTCTGACAGGTTCTTGTCTGAAGACAATCTGAAGAGGAGGTATTTACCAATACGATTAATTTTGCTTCATAAATACAAAACAACCCTAAAGGCCAATTTAAGATCCTCTCCTTTTATTCAGTAAAAATGCTATCACACTAAGAGAGGAAGTACGCCATAGGGAATGTGTGCTTGCTGGAGATGGAAATCAAGACAATGAGAGGGAAAGTGAGAAATCCTCCCCCAGGGAAGATGCCATGCCATCATCCCTTCTCCTTCATTCTCCTCCCAGGATTTTGGGCACACACATACACACACCTGGTGTGAATTTCAAGCAAGTGCATGACTTACACCATGGTCAGCCATTTGACAGTCCAGTGCCTTAATCACCATGCCACCTGTTGGCCCCACAAAACTTAGTTTCAATAAAATAAAACATTTCCAAAAATAAAATTTGGAAAATGTATAGACATTTGAAGAAGACAACCAATCATGTCCATGTGAATAGATAGGAACAATTTATATTTTGAAACATTTCATGCCAACCTTAATTCCATAAATAATCTTTGCAATTTCAAAATATAAATTAAATAACTTATTGCTCAGCCATATATTGTAACTAGGTGTATATCTTTTAATCATTGTTTATGGATAAAGAGAAGTATATTAAATTCTTCATTGTGCCTATATTTCCCCTCTTCTTTCATCTTATTTTTGTCTGCATTCAAATTTTGTTTTTAAATCAACTACCATTAATTTTTCTGTGTATTAATTTAATGTTAAATTTTGCAAATTAAATTTCTTTTATGGTTTCTTTGGCTTTAGGATCCATATTAAGTTACAAATTTTTAGAAGGAAGAATATGCTTAGAGTGCATTTTGTGACAATTCTATGGTTGGCAGGGTGCTCACTGCATAATCAGTAATTGCTACTGATATGTCAGAATACATATCAATATCATTCCAGTAGAAGTATGAGAGAAGATTTTGGTATTTCCTTTGGGAGTCTTTCACATATGTAAAAGTATGTTTTTGGTGTAAAATTTGAGTTGAATTTATACATTTTCTGAAAATAGAAATCAATTATTTCCATTACTTTTGAGAGGATTACCATTGAAAAGATTACCTGCAACTGCAATTGTGTTTAATATAATCACTTAGGTCTTTGAACTCCACAGTATAAAAGCGCTGATATCATAGCAACTGTCACTGCCACTCGATAAAATATATTTTGCTTTTTTGCGGCAATATAGAAAGTATGAGTGGTGAGATGGAGCTCTTTCTATTTCAGTCACTGACCTTTCATCTGGTCTTCAATACAAGAACCCTGTTCTTCATTATCTGAATATGCATTAATACTATGTGCTTACTTTCTTGTTCTTTATTATTTACTATGTTAAAACTCACCAAACATTACCAGTAAAGACTATATTAATAATTCATACATGCATTATAGAAGTTATAAACCCATTCCAATGCAACAAAATGGACGAGTTTGGTAAGAATGAGTAAGCAGACACAGCATGACAACAATTGAGAATATTAATCTTGTTTTGCGTGCCATTTCCCATTGAGATGTCTTAGGCTGAAGTTGAAGCCTGAGCTATGTACATTCCTAGACTGAAATATTTTACTTTCCAGAATAAGTAGAGGTTACGATTTTTGCCTGTATTACAAATCTTAAGAAAACAAAATGTCCGAAAGAGTAATCTTGGAAGGCAGTTACTTTAAGGTTACAAATAAACTGTGTTGCTTTCCTTGAGGAATTTTATATTTTCACAGCTCATATATGGATGAGACATTCATGAATAAAAGTGTTCTTGTGACTATAGCACTCCATATTGTTCTCTTTCTTTAGCATATTTATATACCTCAGACAAAATTGTGTTTCAAGTCAGTTTGTGCATATAGGTGAAGCCAGAGTATATTTCTGTGTGTTTGTACTTTCTCCTAATTATTCCTTTCTAACATATTGAGTTTTTAAGGGACCTTATAAAGGTACCTAATTTACAATGGAACAGTGAGAAGAGTTTGGAATTTGGAGTCAGATAGCATATTTCTTAGTTCTTACCAACCCAGAAACCTCCATTAGGTTAAAACAGATAGCTGCAAAAAAAGAGGTGGTTTATTTAAGCACTGACAGATAGTACTGCTATCTTAGAAAAATGGGGTCAATGAGACAACTTCTCAGATTATGAATTCGTGTGAAAGTGTCCAAAGCTAGAATGTAATGGGGTTAGAATATAATGCTTATAATATAATAAGGATTAATAAATAATTACCATATTTTCTCACATAAAGGACAATTCTCCAGTCAGATGGTCTTGCACTAATGACTCCATTCTCCCTCCCCCCGTTTCCCACCTGTAGTTCTCAAGAATAACTATTGGATTGTCAGAAAAGCAATGACACATTTTTTCTGCTTTTGTATGCAAAAATGGATCACGACTTTCCCCAAAACCTGATATATAGGGAATGCAACATTCTGAGAAAAGAAAGAAATTGGATGGCAAGACTAGACTGTGTTTTACTCCCTCGTAGAATAGGATGTGTTATAACACGTTAGCCCAGAAATTCCAATTCTTTAAGGTACAGAACCCAGGACAGTCTGCTTTCTAGGGTCTCAGCTGCCGTGCATAGAGGGAATACACAAACAAGACTCCATTTGCCATGGGTAGCTTTCTTGAGCCTCGGATGACCTGCTTGATATGAATCCTGGGCGTCTACTGTCCCTTGATGCCTATCTGTGAGTAACAGGATTGTTTTGCTTAACTTATGTTAGTGTTCTGTTTCATCAGACTAGTAGAAATTGTAGCCTTGGGGCAATGAACTGAAGTGATAACCAGTACATAGCAATTCTACCTTGTTAAGTGATATAATTTTGGTGGAAAACTAAATTGCCTCTTTTTAAAATTAAAACTCACCAAACATTACCAGTAAAGACTATATTAATAATTCATACATGCATTATAGAAGTTATAAACCCATTCCAATGCAACAAAATGGACGAGTTTGGTAAGAATGAGTAAGCAGACACAGCATGACAACAATTGAGAATATTAATCTTGTTTTGCGTGCCATTTCCCATTGAGATGTCTTAGGCTGAAGTTGAAGCCTGAGCTATGTACATTCCTAGACTGAAATATTTTACTTTCCAGAATAAGTAGAGGTTACGATTTTTGCCTGTATTACAAATCTTAAGAAAACAAAATGTCCGAAAGAGTAATCTTGGAAGGCAGTTACTTTAAGGTTACAAATAAACTGTGTTGCTTTCCTTGAGGAATTTTATATTTTCACAGCTCATATATGGATGAGACATTCATGAATAAAAGTGTTCTTGTGACTATAGCACTCCATATTGTTCTCTTTCTTTAGCATATTTATATACCTCAGACAAAATTGTGTTTCAAGTCAGTTTGTGCATATAGGTGAAGCCAGAGTATATTTCTGTGTGTTTGTACTTTCTCCTAATTATTCCTTTCTAACATATTGAGTTTTTAAGGGACCTTATAAAGGTACCTAATTTACAATGGAACAGTGAGAAGAGTTTGGAATTTGGAGTCAGATAGCATATTTCTTAGTTCTTACCAACCCAGAAACCTCCATTAGGTTAAAACAGATAGCTGCAAAAAAAGAGGTGGTTTATTTAAGCACTGACAGATAGTACTGCTATCTTAGAAAAATGGGGTCAATGAGACAACTTCTCAGATTATGAATTCGTGTGAAAGTGTCCAAAGCTAGAATGTAATGGGGTTAGAATATAATGCTTATAATATAATAAGGATTAATAAATAATTACCATATTTTCTCACATAAAGGACAATTCTCCAGTCAGATGGTCTTGCACTAATGACTCCATTCTCCCTCCCCCCGTTTCCCACCTGTAGTTCTCAAGAATAACTATTGGGTTGTCAGAAAAGCAATGACACATTTTTTCTGCTTTTGTATGCAAAAATGGATCACGACTTTCCCCAAAACCTGATATATAGGGAATGCAACATTCTGAGAAAAGAAAGAAATTGGATGGCAAGACTAGACTGTGTTTTACTCCTTCGTAGAATAGGATGTGTTATAACACGTTAGCCCAGAAATTCCAATTCTTTAAGGTACAGAACCCAGGACAGTCTGCTTTCTAGGGTCTCAGCTGCCGTGCATAGAGGGAATACACAAACAAGACTCCATTTGCCATGGGTAGCTTTCTTGAGCCTCGGATGACCTGCTTGATATGAATCCTGGGCGTCTACTGTCCCTTGATGCCTATCTGTGAGTAACAGGATTGTTTTGCTTAACTTATGTTAGTGTTCTGTTTCATCAGACTAGTAGAAATTGTAGCCTTGGGGCAATGAACTGAAGTGATAACCAGTACATAGCAATTCTACCTTGTTAAGTGATATAATTTTGGTGGAAAACTAAATTGCCTCTTTTTAAAAAAAAAAAAAAATTAACTTTACTTATTTATTTATTTTAATTTGACCAGAGAGGGACAGAGTGAGAGAGAATGTAAGCCACTAGGTCCAGAACTTGAACTGTAGTTGGCCATGTGGGAGTACAACACCCTAACCACCAACGCTACCTGCCGACCGCTAAATTACCTTTTTTTATTAACTATCATCCAGCATGCCAATCTGTATTTGTCATGCCAGCATACTTTATAATTTATTATTTTTTCTTTTCCTTTATTTATTGATTTATTTTTAAGAGAGTTTTGCTGTAGGGTGCGTGTGCTCACTGGAGAGACAGAGAGAGACAAAGAGAGACAAAGAGACAGAAAGCAAGAAATTAGCACCCAGGGGGAATGACCATGCCTCAATCTCTTCTCCTTTATTCTCCTCTTGGGATTTTGAATATGCATGTACACATGCCTGGTATGTTTTAAGCCACTGGATCTAGGATTTGAACTGTGGTTTACTATATGGGAATCCAGAAATGTAATCAATATGCCATCTGCTGGTTCCTATTTTTAAAATTTTTCTTTAAGATTTTAGTACTACTTAACAAACTTTGCAGTATGCTATTTGAGATCAGAAATAATGTAAATTTTTAAATTTCTTACAGTGCTTAATATAGGAGTAGCTGAGTAGTTTGTTATTGAATTATATGCATGTGTATTTCTGAGACATCTTTAAAAAAAGAGACTGTAACTTTTAGTAAAGTATGTAAGTGTATCTTTCGTTGCTTATTTAAATTAAGATCTGTATAATATCCTCTTGAATTTGTTGATATTATAGAACATATGTGATTAAGCAAGAATAATTATTTTATTTATTAATATTAGGAAAAAGCATTGGGGCTGGATGGTGGTGCAGTGTTACAACACAATGCTCTATGAGACTGACCAATGTGGGGAGCTCCAGATTTGTGTCTCTCTAACTCATAAGGAAATAAATAAACAAATTTTGACAGTTTATTTATACATGACTTACTCATGTCAATTGCTTTGAATATTATCTAAAAACTGGGAACATAAAAATTACTGACCAAATATGCACCTCTCCTGAGTTGTAAATCTTACTATGTATTCAGCATTTCTGCACAAAGATCTTACAAGCTCCTGAAAGGAACATTTCCATTAAACTGTTAATTGTTGTATTAGCTTGCTAGTACTGTCATAAGACAAAACTATAGATTAAGTGAATTAAATGGCAGAAGTTTATTTTCTCTCAGAAATATTTGGGATATATTTCAAATATCTTTTTTTTTTTTGGAGAGGTTTTTGCTATAGGGCGCGTGTGCTCACCAGAAAGACAGAGAGAGAGACAGAGACAGAAAGGGAGAAATCCCCCCCCAGGGGGGATGGCCACACCACAATCCCTTCTCCTCCATTCTCCTCTTGGGATCTTGGGCACGCACGCACACATGCCCGGCGTGAGTTTTAAGCCACCGGGTCCGGGACTCGAGCTGCGGTGACTACGTGGAAGTCCAGCGACATAGCCATTACGCTAACTGCTGGTCCCACAAATATCTTTATTTTTATCTATCTCCATTGCTGTAATCTTTGTGTGAGTTACCCAAATATTACCAATTGGATTATATTAATGTTTCCTATTGGGACCATCAGTTGGTATAATGGCTATGTTGCTGGATTCCCATGTAGTCAACTATGGTTCGAGTCCCGGACCTGGTGGCTTAAACTCATGCCAGGCACATGTGAGTGTTTGTCCAAGATTCCAAGAAGAGAATGGAGGAGAAGGAATTGAGTCATGGCCATACTCCCTGGGGGGTGGTGATTTCTCACCTTCTGTCTCTCTCTGTTTCTCTGGCGAGCTCACATACCCTATAACTCTCTCCTCTCCTAAGTAAACAAACAAACAAACAAACAAATAAATGTTTCCTATCTTGGGCTTAGTCCGTTATTACATTGCTAATAGAAATACCTGAGACTAGGTGATCCATATGAAGACATGTATTCAGCTCATAGTTTGGACGAGTAGGTTCCAGGAGTCAGTTTCCAGTAAGGTTACAACTTGTCAAAGGTCAAGATAATCAGAGTGGATGTCCATACGTTTCTCCTTGTTCTGGTCTGTTTCTGTGTGGCCTCTGCCAGCTTCCTTTCCTTACATAAACACTAGAACTCAATCATGGGAACCCTTTCCTAAAACATTCACACACCCCAAGGCTCCACCCAGGGAACCGAGAGGGGATTACGTTTTCATGTAACACCTCTATAATTAAACCCCAATACATGAACTTTTGAGGACACCCAGGAATTCCAAAAGAAGAATCTGTCAGGAACAAACCAGTTTGTAAATGACTCTGCCTTGCTGCTCCACAAACCAATCATTTTTGTCCTAAAAAACATTATGCATCAGAAAGTACATTTCCTTCCTAACTTTTGCCTCATGTCTTACTGGCTTTCTCACACTCAGCCCTATGCCTTGACAGTTTCATGCCACGATCTTCTACATGTCCAGTCTCCAGCCAGCCAGGATCACAGTTCTGCCTGTGGATATACTCGGTGTGTTCAAGTTGCTATGGGATCTGAACCAAGGACCTCTCCTGTGGTCCAGTATCATATAGTAGCACTCCATAATGTGTGTCCCTGTGGCTGGGGCTTTAAGTCTCCATATAAATGTCTCCAGGTCTTCCCTTGCTGGTCAATGCAAAGAATATCTTCTAGTCATTTTCTATTATAAAACCTTATTTATTTTCTTCACAACATTTTCCATGATTTGTCAGTGTTTTATTTGCTAATTTACATGCTCATTCTCTGTCTTTCTCATTAGACAGTTGGTTGAAGGCAAAGACCTGATGTTTCTTATTCCAAGTGGAATCTGGCTTAATACACTGCCTGGCACATTTTAGCCCGAATGATCACTTGTTGAATAAAAGATGAAAGCACACATGAATAAGAACGTTTCTTTTGTATTTATTATCTGATTTTTTTATATGAAGACTAGTTTTATCTCCTAAAAACTGTTTCATGCGCATGTTTTTTAACTCTGTTTTAAAAAGGAAAAATTAGGAGAGCTTGAAGCCACATGTCTAGTTTATGACTGAACTGGTTTTAAAATCTTCAAATATTTGAGTCATGTCACCTGTTGCTATGAGCATTCTTTCTAGATATATGAATTATCAGATATCATAATTTATAGGGGATGTTTTATGAACAAAATGAATTCTCATTTCTCTGTATTTTAGATGAGGTCAGAAGAAGAAGAAAGCATTCGATTATTTTTTTTTCCCCATAGGGCGCATATGCTCACCAGAGAAACACAGAGACAGAAAGTGAGATACCACCTACCCAGGTGATTAGGCATGATAGGCATGCTGCAAGCCTTTTTTTATTCATTCTCCTCTTGGGATTTTGGGTATGCACATACATGTGCCTGGCATGACTGTCAGGCTGTCACATCTAAGATTCAACTGTGGTCAGTCATGGAGAATCCAATGCCTTAACCACTATGCCTCCTGGCCCAAAATTTTGTTTTAATTAAGAAATAAAGTAAAAAATAAAGTAAAAGAATGGCCATGAAAAAAGTTTCAGTAATCCCCAGATATTTAAAATATTAAGGCATTAATGATTCCATTGTGAAACAAGCTCAAGAGACATGACTCTCAGTCCAGAATACTGAGTTATTATGACGTGTTTGTGAATTTCATAGTAAGAGAGAAAGCACCACACAACAGAATGCGATCATGTTGCGATCCTTTCTCCTCTATTTCTTTATCCCAAAAGTATTTTAGGCAAACATGGACATGAACCTGGTATGTTTTTCAAGCTGTAAAGGCCAGGATTTGAACTGTGGCCTGTCATGTGTGATTCAAATATATATATATATACACACACACACACACATACATGTGGGATTTGGGCTATGCATATACATGTGCTTTAAAAAGTGGCTCACAGTATAAGGTCTTGAAATTTTTTACTGTCCACTAATAGTGAAGATTCAATCACTCTAGTAGCCACAACCTCCCAGATGCTTGGAAAGATCCACCAAACTGCTCAATTCACCCCAAGGTGATTACAGAATATTTTATAAAGTTTAACTTACTAATTTATATTAGTAAAGGTATAAGGTCTTGAAATTTTTTACTGTCCACTAATAGTGAAGATTCAATCACTCTAGTAGCCACAACCTCCCAGATGCTTGGAAAGATCCACCAAACTGCTCAATTCACCCCAAGGTGATTACAGAATATTTTATAAAGTTTAACTTACTAATTTATATTAGTAAAGGGCAGTGTGATTGTTATAAAGGGCAATGTAATTGGTTAGTACAGTTGTATAACATATATTACTGAGTCCATATTTCTAAAATTTTGTTTTTCTTTTTTTTTTTTTTTTTTTAATTTCAGGAGAGATAGAGACAAGTACCTTTACAGGGTCTTGCCATGAACCACACTCCTGAGCTAATCTTTATTCAAGGTTACTTCTTAATTTTGGAGCTTAGTGTCATTATTAAAGACTAAAAATTTTAAAAAGAATATTATTTTTAAATTTGAGTTCTACTTAAATTTATCTATAATTTTGTTTACAAATTAAGCAATTTCCCCTTACCTCCACTCCTTTTTTTTTAATGAGCAAGAGGGAGAAAGAAAGAGGGATATATTATTTTATAGTAATCTTTTTTAGAGGTTTTTTTTTTGCCTTATAGTGTGTGCACGCACCAGAGACACAAAGACAGTGAGAGCGAGAGTGAGAAACCACCACCCTCCCCCTCTCCCCAGAGAGGATGACCATGACACAATCTTTTCTCCTCTTGGCACTTGAGCAAGGAACACACATGTGCCCAGTGTGGTTTTCAAGCCACTGGGTCCAGGACTCGAAAGGCGGTCAGCCAAGTGGGAGTCCAGCGACATAACTACTACAGCATCTGCCAGCCCCTATTTTATAGTATTTCTATAGCCTCACAATTCTGATTCTGCCACTCCAGCCTCCTAATCAGTCAGAAACACAGGACCATCACCATACCTGGCCTGTTGAGATTTAGCAGAGAACTGATTCCAGGTCTCCCATGAGGTCCCAGCCCCTGGGCAGCTCTACCTGTGGCTGCCCCCACCTTGAAAACTATATACACAAATACAATATAATTACATATATGTCTATCTATCTATATTTTATATTAGCTGGAGGTCTCATGTACTTGCCAAAGAGGGACAGAGAAAGAGAGAGGGAAAGTGAAAAAGCACCTTCCAGGAGACAGCCATGCTGCAATCCCTTCTCCTCTAATTTCCTCTCATAGTTTTGGGCACATCTGCACACACACACCCAACACGTTTATCAAGCAACTGGGTCTCGGACTCAAACTGTACAGTCACCCATGTGGGATCCAGTCACCTTAACAGGTGCCACTAGCTGACTCCCCAACAAACATTTTTTAAAAACTCTTACCTTTCTTCTTACTTTTAACTGTGCATGCATTTTTTTAAAGAGATACTGACATTTACATCAGAAAAGTATTGCACATCAATGTTTATTGTGGCATTATTCACAATCGCTAAGACATGGAACCAACCCAAATGCCCGCGAACAGATAAATTGATTAAAAAACTGTGGCACATATACTCTATGGATACTACTCAGCCATAAAAAACAATAAGATCTTGGCTTTTGACAGAAAGTGGATGGATATTGAAGATTTACTGCTGAGTGAAGCAAGCCAGGCTGTGAAGGAGAGACATTGTATGCATCCACTTAACATACACAGAGTGTCCACACTCTATGACTGAAACTGAATGACTAATGGATATAGAAACACAGTAAATAGTTGTGAATGCCAGATATAGTGTGGGAAGAGGGTGGGTGAATGAGTAGAGTCTGAGAAAGGACATTAAGGAGAAAAATAGAGAGGCAAAGCATTAATGGGACAAAGAAATGGGGTATTATCTGCTGACGATAACTATAGTATTATCAACTGAGCTGGTGAGAAATGTACATGTGATGGAATATTCACTTTGCAAGCTAAATAAAGTGATTGAATGTATAAAAGACCTTTAAATTTAAAAAGAAGATACTGACATTTTCAATATTCTTTCTGAAAACTTTCTTAGCGAAATCCATCATTTCATTAGGTAACTTCTATTTTCCATTATTACTGTAGGTGACAGTTTGCCCAAGTTTCTGCCATGATTTTTTTATTAGCACTTTCTTTTCGGCCTTCATTAACAATATCCTCCCTACATTTGTGCTCTTGGCTCAGTCTCTAAGAGGTTCTTGCTTTCATTCTCTATCTGGTCCAGAATGAATACCACATCATTTGGTTTTTATTGCCCCGCTTCTAGATACCAAATTCTGTTTTTGTTACTTACAACTTGTATTATGCTACCCTAGAATATAACTGTTCAGACGACAGTCATTTTATTTGATTCATGACTTTGTCAGGAATCTGTGCAGATTTGGCTGGCAATTCTATTCTGTCTGAAGCCACTGGAGGTCACTTGGCAGCATTCAGCTCACCAAAGGCTGATCTAGAGGTTCCAACATGGACTCATTCATTTGACTAATGCTTTTAAAGGAAGGGCCGAGATTCAAGACAGTTTTTACAAGAATCAGACTCTTTTTTTTTCTTTTTTTTTTTTTATAAATAAAAGACTGATGTGATTCTTTAATGACACAGGAAATAACATGTTATGAAACAAGCTGGTTACAAGTAGCAGGTAGAGGATGACTTAATTCTTGATAGAAAAAAATTGAAGTATGAACATACACTAAAAAAACTAGGTTATATTCCAAAATATCAACAGTATTTACTTCTGTTAAATGATTAAATATTCTTCCTCTTGCTTTTGTATATTTTAAAAAACATGATTGCTTTAGAAAAGTGGAGGTACTAGACAAAGTCATTAACTTCTTAAGTGTCACCTCAAGACACTTGGGGACTGTGTTCGAAGGACTCAAAGTAAGGGGCCAGGAGGTGCCATAGTGGTTAAAGTGGCCATTTCCCATATTGCCATTTCCCATATTGTAGTTAGAGAACTAGACCTAGTGGCTTGAAAATACTCTAAGCACGTGTGCATGCATGCCCAAGATCCTGAGAGGAAAATAGAAGAGAAGGGACTGTGATCCCCCCTGGTGGCTGATTTCTTTCTTTCCTCTCCTGGTATCTCTCCTCTCTTGTGAATGCCAACCACACCCCCCATGGAAAAAAAAAAAAAAAAAAAAAAAAAAAACCCTTAAAAATTAAAAAAAAAAAAAGCTGCAGGTTTTTATTTTTATTTTTATTTTATTTATTTATTTTTTTGGAGAAGTTTTTGCTATAGGGCACATGCACTCGCCAGACAGACAGAGAGAGACTGAGAGACAGAAAGTGAGAAATCACCCCATGGGGGGATGGCCACGCCGCAATCCCTTCTCCTTCATTCTCCTCTCGGGATCTCGGGCATGCATGCACACGTGCCCGGCGTGAGTTTTAAGCCACCGGGTCCAGGACACGAACTGCGGTCGACTATGTGGGAGTCCAGTGACATAGCCATTACGCTAACGGCTGGTCCCCCTATTTTTATTTTTTTTATTACCTAGCCTCAGAAGTCCCCCAAATCATTTCCACTATGTTCTATCAGTCGAAAAAGTCACTAAAACCAGCCCAGAGCCAATTGGTGATGAATTAGTTTATTTCTTAGTGGGGGGAGGAGGAGTAGCAAGAATTCTTTAATCTGCCTTTCTAGCAAATGTTGTAATCTTTAGATCATGCTATATATTAACAGCACGCAACATTGCAGCACCTTGGATCGCACTTCATTATTAATATAAGAGATATCCAAGGCGGCCATTGTTCTATCTCTACAACATATTTAATTTAATATAGTTTTTTGAAATTCTATGACTTTATCACTTTGTTTAGAAATCATATTATCAAGAATTACATAATTGTAGGATCAGAAAATATAACATCCCAATATTTTTTAATATAAAGCTATATCTTTACTATTTTTTTTTTTTTTTGGAGAGATTTTCACTGTAGGGCGCGTGCGCTCGCCAGACAGACAGATAGAGACATAGAGACAGAAAGCGAGAAATCACCCCCCAGGCAGGATGGTCACGCCGCAATCCCTTCTCCTCCATTCTCCTCTCGGGATCTTGGGCACACACTCACACGCGCTCGGCGTGACTTTTGAGCCACCGGGTCCGGGACACGAACCGCGGTCGACTACGTGGGAGTCCAGCGACATAGCCATTATGCTAACTGCTGGTTCCCTATCTTTACTCTTTATAGAAGTGATAAATTCTGTAATTAGCAAAATAATGTACATCCCATGAGTAATCAATACATGCTGCTTTGACAATGACTATTTATAATGACAATTATGTTGGTATAATGGTAAAGATTTTTTTGTTTATTTGTTTCAGGACTAAGAAAAGGAAATGACAATAGTGAAGATGGAACTAACCAGACCCAATTAACACATCAGGAAACTAGGTATTAAAATAGTTTTGAAATCAAGCTTACTGTTTTCTTCAAATATCTGTATTATTCTAATATTTAAATGTTCATACTTCCAAGCTAAGCCATAGTCTAGGATGCAAACCACACAATTAGCCATGTGGGATCCAGCCACCTTAACCACCACTGCCACCAGCTAGCCCAAGTGTGACCTTTTTTATTTCCTCTTATGCATGGATGATTTTACATGTCTTCTCCTTGTGACCTGAGAGGGTCTAGTGACTGGCTCTACCTGCAATGACTTGTCCCATGTGTCTGTGGGAGGGAGCTTCCTTGCAGCTTTCCCTGCCTGAGATCTACCCTAGGACAAACAGGAGACCGGTTTCTGCAGGTAGCTTCTGGAACGGTTAGCACAAAGGAAACATCTGATCTGCTTCCTCTGCTTCAAGAAACAGAACTGGGAACCAGACTGGTGTCCCCACTAGACCAAGACAGGGTAGTACAGGAAGAGGTACTACCAGAGCAGGCAAAACACCATGAGATTTCAAACTACTTTGCATGGGCTGTTTCCTGCATGGGTATGCATTTGGTTGGTATAGATGTTTTTTCTCAGAGTTCCTGCAAGGTTGTTTTTGTTAGATTCTTATTTTAATGTCTTCAAGAGGCAATGAGGACTTGGCACTTACTAGTTCAATATTTTTCTTAACAAAAGTAAATGTATTTTAATATATTAATTTAAAAGATTTAAACTGCAAGCGCACGCGCCCTATAGCAAAAATCTCTAAAAACAAACAAACAAACAAACAAGAAACTAACCTACTAAAAATCAAAATCTCTTAGATGGAGATGGGACCAGCAGTTAGAGTAATGGCTAAGTCGCTGGACTCCCATGTAGTCGACTGCGGTTCGAGTCCCAGATCTGGTGGCTTAAATTCACGTTGGGCACGTGTGTGTGCTTGCCCAAGATCCCGAGAGGAGAATGGAGGAGAAGGGATTGCAGCGTAGCCATCCCCCTTGGGGGGTGATTTCTCGCTTTCTGTCTCTCTATCTCTCTCTTTCTGGCGAGCGCATGCACCCTATAGCAAAAATCTCTCAAAAAAATTAACTACATATTATAAAATAGAAAATGAAATCTAAAACATGCTACTTAATGTCTTTTTAATTGAAAGTAACATTTAATTCTGTGTCTCACTTTTTAATCTGAATAATGGGATAAATCATCCTCAAAAACCTTCTCTGAGTGATAAGTTCCTTCATACATGGAAAATGTATGGGAGAGTACTAGCACATTACTGGTTTTCAAATAAAGTTTAGCTAATTTTATCTTTAGTATTGTTATTTCATAATACAGCATACACACACACACGCACACACACACACACACACACACACACACATAGCAAATATTTAAAATAAGGACTAGATCAAGTAAAATGTTTTTGTTATAGTAACAACATAATTTTTAGTTCAATTAATATTTTGAACAGAAAGCATCATTATTAATACTTATACCTAGGAAAACAGTAATAAACCTAGACTCCTCTGGGTAAACCTGTTCATAATTATTGTGAATAATTTAACATTTCTCTGACAGAAAAATTAATATAACAATAAAACCAACCATGCAATTTATAAATATGAAATAATATATACTTGTTTTATCTTTTAAGTATATTTAATAAATGACGGTGTTTCATGTAAAATAATGGCCTTTAACAACAAATTATGTAAATAAATGAGCTGAATTGTATCTCAAGTTGTTAATAAAACATATTAAACAAAACAGAGCAAGATGCAAGAAATTTATCAAAATGACAAGCAAAATAAAGAAAAACATTAGAAAACTTTAGAAATAAAGAAAAAAATAATTCTTAAACACAAAGCAAATTTTAATTAGTTAAAATAATACAAATATGTTGGGGAATATGAATGGAGATACAGGTAATTATAGAGAGTAAAATAATTTTTTTTTTAATTTTATTTATTTATTTATTTATTTTGAGAGGTTTTCGCTATAGGGTGCGTGTGCTCGCCAGACAGAGAGAGACATAGAGACAGAAAGCAAGAAATCACCCCCCAGGGGGGATGGTCATGTAGCAATCCCTTCTCCTCCATTCTCCTCTCAGGATCTTGGGCATGCACACACACGCACCCGGCATGAGTTTTAAGCCACCGGGTTCGGGATGCGAACCACAGTCGACTACGTGGGAGTCTAGTGACATAGCCATTACGCTAACTGCTGGTTCCCTAGAGAGTAAAATAATTTTTAAGTCAAAAAGCAATCTATTACTATAAATCACTACATTTCAAAATATTGAAGGTTTTTTGGGGGGTTTTGCTTTCATTTTTAGCTTATTTTCATACAGCATGTGCATTTGCCAGAAACAGAGAGAAAATGTGAGAAATCACCACTCAGGGAGGATGTCCACACCACAATCGCTTCTCCTCCGTTTTCCTCTCTGGATTTTGGGCACATATGTACACCTGCCTGGCATAATTTTCAAGCCATGAAGCCTGGGGCTTGAACTGTGTCAGACATGTGGGAATACAACACCCCAAACACTATGCCACCTGCTGGCCCCCATATAGGAGATCTTTGTGTAAATAAAATACTAAATTACATATCTAACTTTAGACTAGTTTTACCTGAGATTGCTTTCATACATTATATTAAGTAATTCAGAAAGCAAAAGATAAAGCTTCATCTGGCAACTGATGTCGAAACTCACAAGGATCACACACCTGCATAGAACATCCTAACCATATACAGACACAAAAACTGGTGAAATTTCACTTTTGAGTGCGAATGTATTTGGCACCACTTAGACAAATTAAAAATATACATATCTTTTGACCCAGTGACTCTGTAGTTATAACCCAGAGAAATTATTGCACAGGCATAGAAGCACATATTGTGGTTGTGAGCTAGTGGTGACCTAAGTGTCTACCACTGCAAAAATACATTTAAAACAGAATATTAACCCACAAGTAGAAAAACATCATATTAGATGTTTCTAATGACAAGTTTTGGGTCCTTAACACATTGTACATAGTAAGCAGAATAGAAAAGGAACGTAGTCTTTCACATGATATAGTTTATAAAAACTTGACGTACAGAGACCCAGTTGTAGTGGCGCAAGTGGATTGGTGCTGGGGACATATGGGAAGGTTCTGCGTTTGGTTCCTGAGTTGACCTAAACCTTCTGAGCATGGCTTGGAGGTTGTATTGTACTTTGACAAGAGCCTGTTGGTAGTTGCTGCCTCATTCACTCTCTTTCTCATGAAAGCAATAAAATACTAGACTCACTGAACAAAAATGCAGAAATTATAAAATTCAAATAAAAACACATGCAAAATATATGAAAATGGTTACCTAAAAAGGAAAGGTTGAAAATGAGGTTAGATAGACGGATAGACAGAATAGGTAAGACAGAAGCGACGCATACACACACGAACATACACACACACATGATATGGAGGGCAAAGATTACATTTGGCCATTAGTTAACTCTGACGTCACTGCCTCCTCTTTTCACTCTAGTTTGGTCCACTCCACTTCTGATCCAAAAATCACCTCTTCCTAATGCTCTCTATGCTATTTCCTTGAGATATTTTTTCAAAAGAATTTACAACTTGCAATGTTTATATATTTTACATATTCATTCATTTTCTTTGTGTTATTCCTTATTAAAATGTAATATTTATGAGGTATACACTTTGGTCTGTTTTATTTTCTGTTGCTTTTTAGAGAACTGTCTATTTGAAGTCAATGCAAGAATCACTTAAATCACACTTAAAATATTAAGCATTATTAGAAATTTTAAGTATCAGATATATAACATTAAGAGGTTTTTGTTTTTTTTTTTTTTTTTTTTTTTTTGAGAGATTTTCCTATAGTGTGCACTTGCCAGAGAGACAGAGAAACAGAAAGCGAGAAATATCCCTAGGAAGTATGTCCATGCCACACTCTCTTCTCCTCTTTTGATTTTTGAGCACACACACAAGCATATCTGGTACGAGTTTCAGGCCACTGGGTTCAGGACTTGAACTACAGTTGGCCACATGTGAGTCCTGTGCCTTAACCACTATACCTGTTGGCCCATGAGGGGAATTTTTAAAGAAAAATATAAAAATGCATGAAATGCAATGAAGGAATACATGTAAATATTTAGTATATTTTTCTGGCCCATGAGGAAAAAAATGAATTTTAATGGTTAACCAAGCAATTATTATTATAAGACTTAAATATTTTAATTATAAAAACAATAGAATCAGAAATAAAAACAGGTACCAATTAAAATTTATATATCGAAATACCTTAAAGAACATTAAATACATTTATAAACCTAAAAAGCATTTCTCAATTACTTGTGAGAGTAAAGGTTAACATCAGTTCTGGTCTGGTCTGATCCAGTTTTGCATAAATAAAGGACTTGGAGTTTCTGTTTCCTTTGAAACTTTTATATTCAAGTAAATAGGAAGGACAACAGATGTGTCTGTCTCCTGTGCTAGCTGAGAGTTGTCATGCAAGCCATGGATTTACAAGACTGAGGAGGTGTAAAACATTGGGAGGAAGCCAACATTACTCTCACAAATGCCTTAACACTTTTTAGCCACCTCTGAATACACATTACTGTGTCTATGCATGTGAGGAGGCAAGGAAGATACACCCTTCGGAAGACACGGGGCCTTCTATGAGATGACAGTGTTATAAATGCTTTCTTTTCTGCATTCTGTCCCTCTGTAAATCTAAGCAGACATAGCATCATATTGAAACCACTTGTACTTTCTAAGCTTGTGTATGAAGTCAAACACATGACCACTTTGTGTTAGTACAAACTATAATACATATTAATCAATAAAAATTCATTAAATGTCCTCATTTCGGAAAAAAAAGGCAAAAGACATGGACAAAAATTAAAAGGAGAAAAATTACTGATGAATAAGTAAATACTGAAAATGTGTATGTATGGGGCAAGCAGCTGACATGGTGGGTAAGGAAGGTAGACTCCCACATGACTGATCGTAATTTGAGTCCTGGACCTGGCAGCTTGAAAATCACACCAGGAGCATGTGCATGTGCTTAAAATCCAGAGATAACGGAGGAAAAGGGATTACGGTATGTCTAGACGTCATGGGAGGGGTTTGATTTTTCACTTTCCTTCCCTCTGTCTTTCTCTGTCTCTCTCCTACCCCCTAAGCATACACCCCCTAAGGCAAAAAAAAAAAAATGTCTAAGTAGAACTTTAAAAAGAAAACAAAATTATCATAAGAAAGATATATACAATTATGCTGGCCAAATCTGTAAAATCTGTGTCATGTTATGCTTTAGAAGTCATATTAGAAACATTGAAACTGTATTTATAACTTGCTCTGTATTTATAATTTTGCTCTTTTTCTCTATGTATATAGCTGCATATAGATAGAGATAAATAGAGATGAATTCACACATGCGTTTGGACTTCCACATCAGCAGGTTCGGCATCTGCAAACTGAAATGTTGTATCGTTGCTGACATCTTACGTGCACTATGCAACAGGCCTATGATAGCTGCATCTGTACTGAACACGGACAGACTTGTTTTCATCATTATTCCCTGAACAAGACTGTGTACCAATTATTTAAATGGCATGTACATTTAACTAGGTATTACACGTAATCTGGAAATCATTTTAAATATATAGAAGGATGTGCATAGGTTATATGCAAACACTATGCCCTTTTATATAAGGGCCTTGAGTAGCTGTGGATTTTGGTATCCATGGGAGAGCAATTTCCTGGACCAATCCTACCAAAGAATAACTGTATATGAAAGAAATGCAGTAAAATTTTGACAATGTTAATATCTACAAAATATTACAAATGATATTTACTTTTTATTCTTTACACGTAAACGGTTTTTTAGAATTCAAAATTTATGTCATTAAAACCTATGGTTCTTATAAGAAAATGACAATCTTCTTTGTTTTGTTTTCCTGGGTGTTTTTTTTTTTTTTTTTGAGAGAGATTTTTGCCATAGGGCATGTATGCTTGCCAGAGAGACAGAGAAAGACAGAGAAACAGAAAGTGAGAAATCACTCCCCAGAGGACATGACCGCACCTTAATCTCTTCTCTTCCATTCTCTTTTTGGGATTTTTGGCATACAGGTACATGTGCCTGGCATGAGTTTCAAGCTATTGGGTCTGGGACTTGAAATACGGTTAGCCATGTGGGAGTCCAGCACCTTAACTACTATGCCATCTGCCAGCCCTAAAAAGACAAAGCTCTAAATAGTTTCCATAAGAATTTACTCTGGTCCTTCCGGTGAGGTTTTCCTGTTAACTATGTAAAGTATATGATAATGTAGTTCTGAAAACCATCTGTAGTTGAGATCATCACTATAATAAGTACAATATTTCATTTTAAAATCATAGAAAGGACTTCTGCGCTTGACAAAGAAGAACAGATAACTGTTGTGGCCAGGTGGTAGCACAGTGGTAACACAACTGTACCTATAAAGGAAAGGTCCTGGGTTTGTGTCTTGGGACCTTCCTGAGCACATCAGGTGCACACAGATGTGTCCATGGAGTTGGCTGGCTGAGACTGGAAGCAGGTCTCAGCATGAAGACTCCACTGAGGAAGACTATCTTCCTGTCTTTTAGTCTCTCTCTCCTTTCATTTATGTAAGAAATATATAAACTTAAAAAAAGGTATCTTTTAAGACATAATTAGATCCAGTTTCAAAATTCTGTATATATTTTCTTACACATTTATTTTATAAATGCACTTCTTAGTGAATCATATTTGAGTAACTTTTGAAAGTGCAGCTTTGCTAACATATGCTTGAACTTCATATCCTAAGATTTGCTGTCTTTTCATTTTAAAAACAACTTTTTTATTTTTTGTTTGTTTGGTATTAAATTCAGTTAGTGAAAGAGAAGGAGATAGAGAAATGTACTGCACCTGGAAGGTTCCCGATGAGACAATACACTAATTTCCCAGCATATTCAGAGAGGTCCTCAGATTTGAACTGGTAACCTTCCCATGTAGATCTACCAAGGAGAGTGTTACGTTTTATCAACGTGACACTGTCTGGCCCAAGACTGCAAAAGTTTGAATTTTTGCCAGTCAGTATGAGTGTCTAACAGTATCAATGTGCAACAGTTATTTTAATTCTGAACTATTCATTTGTATTTAATATTTTTAGAGATAGGAGCTGGCCATATTGCCTAGGTTGACCTTGAACTCACAATCCTCCTGCCTCAGCATCCGCAGTCACTGTGATTACAGGCATGTACTACCATGCTTTTTCTTTCTAAATTATCAGATAAAATGAAATAACTGAGTCACAAAATATTCTTTAGAAACATTGAGTAAATATTGAAAAAGATACATGATACTTTAGGGGATACTATCAATTATAAACACTTTTGCGCCATTCTTTTTCTTTCTTTCTTTCTTTCTTTTTTTTTTTTTTTTTTTTTTTGCTCCTTTCTATTTCTTTAAATGTAGCTGGAGAAAGAATAATTTAAATGATTTAATGATTGTAATGACTGAAGATCTCACAATAACTTCTAAAGAAGGGACAGGGACAAAGTTTCACATGCTCTAAAATTTAGAGTTTTCTCTTTCCTGGTGGACAGCTGGGTCTGAAATTATTTTTAAATTTCTGAAATTATTTTTAAATGGGTCTGAAAGATTTTTTTTTTTACTTCAGACACATTTTATTCTAATCTTATACAGTCTACATAAAGTTGAACATATTTTATTTGGGTTCAGTTATAACATAGCATAATAAAAATCAAAGCACTGGTCCTCTGAAATAAAGCAGGCAATGACCATTCAATAAAGACACTTGATTTATTTTGTATAAAAAGGTTAAGTTTACAACTAAACTTTTATAAAACGTTTAGCATGAATAAGTACATCATTACACTCTAATGCAGAAATAGACATCTCTGCCACTATACAAGAAAACTCTAGTTAAAGAGTTCACAAGGTTTCACTCAATGTGTATAATTCATGCTCCACCTTTGAAAAAAGGCAAAGTCTGCTTAGATTGGGCAAATTCCTTGTGATTTTAACGTTTTCGCTCCCCATGGTGGGGATAGGATATAAAGAAAACATTCCAACTGCAGAAAGGGCATTTAAAAGTCTTTTGCATAAATAACAAATATCATAGTCCAGACCAGAGAACACCCTGGGAAGATGGTCATTCTTAGTTTTCCTCCTATTTGTGGCATTTTTTTTTTAAATCACTCTTTTTTTTGGTAGGTTTTTACCATATGGTATGGGCTTGCTAGAAAGAGACAGAGGGATGCAGAGAGAGATAAAGTGAGAAATAGCATCCCTCCTCCCAGGGGAGATGCCCACAATTCAATCCATTCTCTTGTTGGGATTTTGGGCATGCACATGCGCCCAACATGATTTTCAAGTCAAGACTGAGGATCGAACTGTGATCGACTATGTGGGAATCCAGTATTTTAACTACTATGCCATGTCTGGCCCAAGGGACTTTTTTTTTTTTTTTTTTTTTTTTTTTTTTTTTTTTTTTTTCTGCCCAACTGTGTTTATTTTTTTTTTTTTTTTTTTTTTTTTTAATGGAAAGAAAAGAAACTTGGAAGGTCAAGAAGTGAGAGAGAGAATGGAAGGAAAACAGAGAGGAGAAAAATAAAGATACAAGGAAAAAATATTTTAGCATCATATACAGAATACATGAACAAGGTAGGACTGGAATCTATGTACCATTCGTCTATTTTTATAGTGACTTAATGTTTAATAATAATTTTGCTTTTCTGATTTTAACATAAGGCATATGATTAAAAATGTAAATCTATTCTTAAGTTAAAAGATATAGAAGATATTTGAGATTTCATGGGAAATGAAATTATAGTGAGAGTATATAGTGATACAAAAGACTGGAAATTCACAATTTGTATTTAATAGTATGCATTTTCCATGAGTTTTGTGAAGACTTTATATTAATAAGTTAAGTCCACAGCAACGATAAAACCTAAACCATCAATACACAAGTGTGACACAACAGTGCAAAGGGGGATCTCAAAATCCTCAGGCAGTGAGCTTGAAACTACTTTCATAACAATACCAAAACTATATATAAAAGGTGTGCCCCAACTTATAATGGTTTAACTTAGAATGTCCAACTGCAACGGCTTGAAAGCAATCTGTATTTAATAGAATTTGTAATTTGAGTACTCATACAACACTCTGTTTTTCACTTTCAGTTTAGTACTGAATAAAGTACATGAAATAGACATTTTTTTTTCTGTAAAATAGGCTTTGTGTTAGATGATTTTGGCCATGAGTAAGCTTATGTATAATAAATGTTCATATCATGTTTAACACAAGTCTAGGCTAAGCTATGATGTTTGTTAGGTTAGGTATACTAAATACATTTTCAGTGTAATTATATTTTTAATCTTAAGATAGGTTTTCTGAATATAACTCCATCAAAGATTGAGAAGTATAAGTATTTGTCTTGTTTGTTCTTCATGAATTTTTGTTGCAGAGTTTATATGTGTATCATTGTTCTGACAGATAATTAAAAGTATGTCTGTGTATTCTTGTGCTTTAAAAAGTCCTGTAAATGTATAATAAAATAAATATTCATAGTTATGTTTAACATAAGTAAAAGTTTTGAGACACCAAATAATTTTTAAGAGGTTTATAACACAAGAGGCAGACTGAGGTTGCAGGCCCGACCCCTCCGAACCTTCGCGCATCCCTACCATTCACCCTCCTTGGATACCAGGTTGGTTGTCTGGGACTGTAAGGCAAACTCCCACCCAACTCCACCCGTAATCCGGATCAAGCTGGCCAGTAGTTCTGGACACCAGGCAGACTGAGGCTGCAGGCCCGACAAACCTTGTCCTGTCACTCATCTTCTGACCCTTTCCCATTAGCCTTTGGACTCTGAATTTTGGTGATTTGAATAGTGCGTGGCATGCTTATTTCATTTTGCTTTTCTTTGCTCTTGAGGTGTTGCTTATTAGGTCAGTTGGAGGCTCACCACTCCTTAGAAAAAGGGTGGACTTTGGGCCATCCAGGATTAGTGGCAACACTTAATGGTAATTGTGAGCAACAGGTAGGCCAACCATAAGAGAAATCATCAATTTTCTAATCCTGTACAACTTTTAACACTGAGAGATACCTTAAATAAGTTAGGAAGCAACATACAGATTACCTGATGACTAGGAATAATCACAGAGGCTCAAGAAATATGAGCAACCAAAAAAAGGCCTCTCCCTTAAGAGAAATCATCAAGCCTACATCACCCACAGTCAATACAATGGAC
>NW_006206449.1:1335743-1338082 GCF_000334495.1 Tupaia belangeri chinensis | reverse complement strand
GCAAAATGAGAAATAGTGATTGACTGTTTTAAAAAATAATTAGAATAATAATAATAATGATTAGGAAAAACATAGAAAAGATAATTGAATGATGTAGCGGGGAGATAAATGTCTCTGTACTGACTGACACGCATGGCATTCCCTTTTGAAAAAGCAATGTAATACACTGTAAAGTTATATGTAATCCAATGTAATATAAAGAAGATTATGATGATAATAAAAATAAAAATTAAAAAAAGAGGTTTACAACACAAAATGTGATAATCAATGAATGAAAATTTCTTATATTCTACCACAGTTCTTTCTAGTCTTTTTCTGCATATGGGTACAATTTTAAACTATCTGGAATTTAAAAATTACATCATTTAAAATATACATACTCATGTATTAAGTATAAACATATGTGTAAGTATATAATTATGGTATTTTCAATCTGCCTTACAATTGAATTTATATTTATATGTATGTGTGTATGTGTGTGTGTGTGTGTATTTATATATATGTGTATGTATGTAAATATATCACAAAATTTATGTATATGTAATTTTTAAAAATAATTATTTATTTAAATTAACTTATCCTTATTATTAATATCTAATTTGTTACAAGGCACATGTCCTTACCAGAGAGAGAGAAGAAAAGTGAGAAAGCAAGCCACCAGGTCTGGGACTGGAACCACAGACAGTCATGTGGGAGTCCAGTGCCTTAACTACCATGTCACCTTCTGGCCCTATGTATGTAATTTTTGCTGATTATTTAATAATATAGCACATTGACTTATACTGTTTTTACTTACGTAAAAATATTTATATTTATACCAATTTAGGCCATCTGTACTACATGATGGGACTTTTAAAAATCATAAAATATGCATATGATGAAAAAAATATGCTTGGATTTCAAAATGTTTTTGTACCCTAACAAAACCTGTACTGTAAGAGCATTTTTTTTTTTCAAGAACTTTTTGAAGCCCTCTCCTAAGGATAAATGTAGCATTTTTCATCAGAGATGAACACGTACTTCAGGTTTACCGCCTGAGAAGTAACTAGGCTTTAAAATACGGTCCATTTGGGGCCAGCAGGTGGCACAGTAGTTAAAACACTGGACCTGCACATGGCCAAATACAGTTCAAGTCCCAGACCTGAAAGCTGGAAGCTTTCACCAGTCAGATCTATGTGTGTGTGTGTATGTGTATATATGTGCCAAAAATACTTAGAGGAGAATGGAGGAGAAGGGATTGTGTCATGGCCATTCCCCTAGGGGTGGTTCTTAATTTCTCTCTCTCTCTGCCTCTCTCTGTCTCTCCAGTGAATACAGGTGCTCTATAGCAAAAATCTCTCTAAAAAAAAAAAAAAGAAGATTAATTTAATTGGTCATTTTAGAGACTGTTGTACTGATTCATATTCTAATAGCCTCATTCTAAAAATAGTCAATAGACATGTAGAGAATGTTTTCTCTTCTCTTAACTTACTACTAAAGTGCTAAAAATACTGTAATATATTTATAATTTGTATCTTTCCTTACACGAGCTATTTATGTTCTTTATCTTGATTTTAATTATTTTTTTTACACATAGAGGCACTCTTCTTATTTAACAGATAAAACCATCACAGCTTAGATTCTCTACAAATATATTTTTATTTCCTATTTGTTTTTAACATATTTTGTTTTAATATTTAACCATATTTTTATATGGACTAATTTTTTCACTTTGATATTGCCATACTGATATGCTCATTGCTCTATCACAATAATTAGGTGGGAATCATACACCACAAATCTCTATGTCAATCCATGGTGAGCACTTATTTCTCAGGTTTACATTTGTGTTCAGTTGAGGTTCAAAATAGGATTGAATTAACAGAATTTGGAGCCAGTAAAAACAAGAGACTAAGGTTTTCTTCCTCATCCTCCTAGAACTATAAATGGTGATGAAGTAAGTTCTTTATATCATCAAATGATGGACACATAGGGCAAGTGTCACCACAGCTTTGGTTCTAGATTCTTTCACTTTGCAAGGTACATGTAGGATTTTGTACGAATTAATGGTTTGTTACTTTTATTCCTGCATAGTATTCTGCTATATTCATTGTACTGATATTTCTTTATCCATTTACCTATTGAAGGGCATCTTTGTTTACAAACTAATTTTTATTATTATCAGTTTACAAAATATCATTAGTATCTTTGTATTGGGTTGTTGTAAAGTCATTACATACTTCTGCATAGAAAATGCATCATAACTTTCCAACAACCTAATATTTTGGTCAATATTCTTTGATGAGTTTTTTTTCATTTCTTTTTGCCATACTGGGCACTCATCAGAAAGAGGCAGAGAA
>NW_006206449.1:1291259-1335712 GCF_000334495.1 Tupaia belangeri chinensis | reverse complement strand
ATCATGCAGCAATTCCTTCTCTTCCATTCCTCCATATTTTTTTGATTTTGAGCATATGCACACATGTGCCTGATGTATCTTCCAAGCCTCTAAGTTGAGGATTCTAACTACAGTCAGTCATGTGGCTTCAGCTCCCTTAATCATTAGGCTAAAGGAATGGCCTTTTCTATGACATTTTTAATGGTTCCAAGGTATAACAATGAATTCCATTCTCTAAGTATACTACAATCTGTTTAAATATTTGTTGGTCATTGATAATACTTTAAGAAAGAAAATAAAAAACAAACAAACAAATATACAAACAAAAAATAGTATGAGAGAACTTTAAGACCAAAACCTTAACTATCTCATGATTAGATTGTTTTAATTTTCTAAAAGCAAAATTCGGGCTTTTAGACTCAAAATATAATGAGATTGATTATTGTCTCTAATTCTTTTCACACTGTTATTTTACTTTATAAACTTCTTTTCAATTTTCCAGAGGGCACATGTGTTTGCTAGAATCAGAAATAAAGAGAGAGAGAGGAAGAAAGCAACACCTCCCCCAGTGGGGCATGGTCATACTGCAATCTCTTTCTTCCATCTCTTTATCCTGTCAAGATTTTGGATGCACATGCCACATGAGTTTTTCAAGTTCCTGGGTCATAGACTCAAACGCTGACATGTAGGACCCAGCTCTCCCAATTGTTAGGCCACTAGACTGTCAGCACACTTTAGTTTATGAGAAAAAAGCATTAAACAAAAGGCAATGACAGAGGGACATAAGATAAAAAGAGAGAAAAGAGATCGTATTTTTCAAATTTTACTTGGAACCCAACTAATAAGATTAATGCCAAAATAATTCATGAGACCAGTTACAGCAAACTTGTGATTCATAGGGAAAAAAAGTGTTCACATTTGCTATGATAAATTACATGTAGGAATTTATCCATGTGCTTTTTTAACATATTCTTCCAATACCACTTGCCATCAGCCTACTGCTTACCAAAATGTGCAGGTAGGATCTTGCATAATATAATATTTCAATCAGTACAGACATAGACAATCTGTCAATTCCATGAAAATGTTAATCAGATAAATATTTCCAATAAAACTAAGAAAGACTTATTTTCTGGATTATATTTCATTAAAAAGATTCACTGGTTAGCCCAGATACTATTTTAAGTATACAAACATATTCTGCTTCCTCTCCAGTGAGCCCAGTGAAAGCCACATTAGATTTCTGTATCACCATCATTTTTTTTCTCCAGCACATTACAAAGAGTGAAACCAACAGAACATTTTATGACCCCTTTCAACTTTCATTTAAAGCTCCAACTCCATGGTAAAGAAAAATTAATTTATGGGTTTTTTTACTAGCTTGCACTTAAGTCATAAAAATCGTGCATTTTAAAGAGCTATATAAAGTTAAGTATTCTATTGAGCTTTATTCCTTAGCTCTTAAATGTGTATGTTTTTTTTTTCTTTCTCCCTTTGAACTAAGAGGTGGCATATTGTCAGAAGTAAATGAATCTTCAAATTTATGAACTTCAGAATATCAGGTATTCGAATATTCAGGGAAGCTTGACTTTGCTTAACACTTGTCACCCAACTCCATAATAAAATTATGTTCTTAATGTTGGCTTTCAGACTCTACTTCATACAGATATATCATCAATACAAGAACTAAAGTCTCTATTTATGAGAAAACTACTTATTAATCTCTTGTGATGATTTTATCAATTTTCCTTTCTGGGTTAATTTAACAATATATAAAGTAATTGGATTATATTTTTTATTCTCTTCAAATTTTAAATATTTATAATCCTAATGTCACCATTAATATATGAAAGACAGTACTCTATGTATTAACCCACCTCAATGTTGTAACCTTATTTTAAAGTAGTAAGATAGAATATAAATCAATTTCTACAATGCTGAAGTAAAAGAAATTACCATCTGAAAAACTGTAATTTAAACTTCAGAATGTATTACAGTTAGGAAGGTATCAAGCCTGATAATTTACCTAAAAAATTTAGCATTTTAAAATGCCTTTTTGGATCTTTTGCGATTTGTATGAATGGGTTTTATTATCAATAAATTCCATTGGATAAAAAGATTATAAATATATGTAAAACTGATTTTACCAATGTTAAGGGTAAATAAGTAATGCTTGAGGGAAATTACATTCACTCCATTGATAAATACTTAAATTAATGGCATATAACGATTGCCATCTTCTTTTATGCATAAAGGAATGGGTCATACATGGATGCACTGTTCTGTTATTAAAAATGCATTAGACTGAAAAGCCCATCTCATGTTATAGGCAGAATTGAGAAGTTTTCTAATATCACCAGACAGAACTATACTTAAATTACTACTGAGAATTTCAATACACTTTGTACTGCAAAAATACACATATTAGATTATTTGGTTGTTGGGAAAGCCATGACATATTTTTCTCTATATTTCTATGTGAAAATGTGTCATGACTTCCCCGATGACCCCATACTATTACTATTACATATATTATGTGATTATTAACTACCCTTCATAACACTTCTAAACAAAATGAAGAAAAGGGGGCAATGTAACCAGTTAAATATTTAAGAGTTGCTGTTTTTTATTAGCTATAGTAGTATATTTTCCACATGACCAAGAATTACCTTAATATTATGGCTTCAAAGTGTTCATCAAAAAATGAAATTAAAGTATGAGTTTATTCTGATGCAAAAATATTTAAAATCTATACATACTTTTTTCATAATAGACATTTTCCATGAATTTTTTGAAGCTCTCATATATGTTTATATATACACACTCATATCAATGATATAAATCTGCATATATCCTCTTGCAACTTAATTGGTTAAATATCATTTTTAGTTTAATACATTAAAGAGTGTCCTTTATTCTGCATGTTATCTATTAAACTATTCTGTTTTGTGTATAATTCAGAACCCTAAACATGTCTTCTTGTGCATATGAATGAAAGTTTCTTCCCTTTTTCTTTTGCCATAGGATCTGTTCACTTACCAAGTAACAGAAAAAGACAGAAGAGGAAAGTGAGAAATCACCCTTGAGGGAGAATGGCCATGGCACAATCCCTTCTCCAGTCTTCTCTCGGGATTTTGGTAACACATGCATACAAACCCAGTGTGACTTTAAAGCTGCAGGGTTGAGGACTCAAACCACAGTCAACAATGTGTGAGTCCAGCACCTTAATCACCACGCCACCTATCCCCCTATCCTGGGTTTACCTTTTAAACACACTATGTAGCATGTCCTTTATTTTGACTTAGATATATCACTTTGGGCAGAACTTGTAATTTTCTTATAAATTTTTTTATGTCTCTGAGAGAGTTACTCTTCAGATTTTTTTTTTTTTCTTTAGAGAGTTTTTTGGTGTAGGGCACTTGCACTCACAAGAAAGAGAGAGATGGAAAGCAAGAAATCACTTCCCAGGAGGATGGCCACACTGCAATTCCTTCTCCTCCATTCTCCTCTTGGGATCTTGGGCACACATGCACACACACCTGGTTTGAGTTTAAGCCACCGGGTCCAGGACTCGAACCGCAGTGGACCACGTGGGAGTCCAGTGACATAGCCATTAGGCCAACTGCTGGTCCCAAGGTACTCTTTAGTTTTTCGAGTTAAAAGTGTAACTACTCAAAGTTAAAATTCTGATCTCAAATCAAACCCTACCATTTTTCACTCACCTATCTTAGACATCGGCAATGGGAGGAAGGTCTACTACATCCAGTGGCTTTTCCTCAAGCTCCTTTTTCTCCTCCATCTTCCTATGCCTTTAATGAGAACACACAAAGGAGGTATGAGAGTCGAAAGCATAATAAAGAGGTGCTTGCAGTTCTTAAGCACCCTCAGTTATGGCTGGGTCTCATGAGAATGGCACCCAGCACTTTCCTCTGACATTTCCTCTGTGATGCCCATCCGCTATTACCCTCAGAAACCTTCTCATATACTTCCTGTTTGAGGAGACAGAGAATGGAAAGGGCCAGGTCTCCCTTCATTCAGCAACTTTCAATGGAGAAGCTGTGAGTAAATTAAGAAGCAACTTCCTGCAGCACTGATTTTACCCACCAAAAAAGTTGCTGTTTGCCATAACAAATGTTCGAAACCAGGTTCCAGACTTTGTTATCCCATTCAGTGTCCTGCTCCTAAGTGGTCATTGACTCAATAAATTTATTGCTGATACTATTTCTACTATCCTTAAAATACTGAAAGGCTTTTGTAAATTCATATACCTATAATCCCATATCCACTTCTTGCATGTTACTTTGTACAATACTTTATTATCTCTTTTTCTTTGCCCCACTAAATGAGTCATTATAAATAGAGAAACAGTGGTTATATAGCCATTGCTATTAGATTTGCCCTAAAATATGTCACTTTCTTTATTCACAATTGCCTCTTGAATTCCATCTTTTTAAACTGGGTTAGGTTTCTGAAGTACATTTTAATTAGTAGTTCTTTGATGAGGTTTTGCTAATGGGAAATTCTCTCTGTACTTCCTCACCCCCTTTGTTAATCCCTTCCATCGAATTAGTTTAGAAGGATTTATAGAATTTTATGTTGAGATGTTTTACACTAGAATTTCCTCAATTTGCCTTATTAAGTAGTCTATTGTCAGTTCAATTACACTTTCTTAAACTTATAATTTTTTCTTTGGTATTTCATAATGCTACTATGTTTTATCTAGTTGTTTATGTATTGCTTTTCTTGCCAAAGATATACTGAACTTGTTGAATCTGAGAAATTTTCTCTTTGATCACTCCAGAGAAATATCAGCCATTATCATAATATGCTTTTTTCTCTTTAGTCTATATTTCCAGAAACCCAGTATAACATATATTGAATCATTTTTCTCTATTCATTTATTTTAAATTTTCATAGTGAGTGTTTGCTCACCAAGAGGAGACATAAAGAAATAGGGAGGAGAGTGAAAAAACACCCTCCAAGGGTCACAGCCATGCTAAAATCCCTTCTCCTCCATTTTCCGGTCCTTTTGAGATTTTGGGCATGTGCACACGCACATACTGGCAGAATTTTTCAAGATCCCAGGTCCAGGACTGGGACTGTGCAGTCAGCCGCATGGGATTCAGCCACTTTAACCAGCTGGTTTAATCTTTATCAATTCTATAATATATCTCAACCATTATGCTGTGTTGCAAGCTATTTCTCTTTTTCTATGTACAAATCCGCTAATTCAATAAATGCGTTCAATCTGCTGTTTAGCTGATTTGAGTTTTCAGTTTCAGCAACTATTTTATTCTACTTATGTACCATTCTTTTTTGTTGTTGTTAAGGTTTTTGGCATAGGGTATGTATGCTCCCCAGAGAGAAAGAGAAGGAAAGTGAGAAATCACTCCCTAGGGGGAATGGCTAAGCTGCAATCCCTTTTTTTCCATTTTTCTCTTAGGACTTTAGACACACATGCACATGCATCAATGTGCGTTTGAGGCCACCGGGTCTGAGACTCGAACCATAGGCCATGTGGGAGTCCAGTGACTTAACTATCATGCCACCCACTGGCTCCAAAGATTAGGATTTTTTTACTCTTGTCCTGAGATTTTCTCTGTGGAAGCCTTTCTCAGTTCATACTCTGACCTGTAGAACCAGTGCTCACTCTTCTCTCTTCCTTTGTGACTAATTCCACTATGTGACAGTGTCAGCACTTTCTCACCCCATTTCAGTGATTCTCAGGTTCCCTCTTTATTTCTTGCAGCTAGTGATTTTCCATTCCTGTAAATTTCACTATGCATTTAGAACAATGTTTATTAATATTTCATCCTTTTATAGGTGTTTGTTGCAGGAGGATTTCAGTTTTTATTAGTACACTTTTTGATTGGACTGGAAACTGACTTTTAGACACAATTTAAAATATTTTATACAGTGTTTATGTCTTTTAAATTAAATTAGATTTTTTGAATTCCTTTATTTATTTACTGTTATTTGTCATTATTATTTATTTGACCAGAGAGAGAGAGAGAGGAGAGAGAGAGAAAGGAAAAATGAAAAAGCAAACCAGCAGGTCTGGGACTTGAGCCATGGTTGGCCATGTGGGAATTTAGCACCTTAACCACCATGCCATCTGCCAGTTCCAATTAAATTATTTTTTAAGTATTTTACAAACATATATCAAAAGTAAGTTTAGAGATATGATTCTAGTGGTCACATAAGATACTAAAATACAGATCAAACATTGATTGGATATTTATTTCTTTATCAATTGAACTAGGATTGTTTTCAGTAACCTTTATTTTCATAGTTAAGAAGACTAGTTTGAAACCAATTGTTTCAGTGCACTTGATCTTTTTTTTCTTAAATACATTATATCTTAATTTCCTCAAATGTAACATAAACTATATTGCACCTACCTCTATGAGATTTTTAATGAATTATAAGTGTTTTATATTATATTGTTCTGGCAAGGTTATGCTAGAATAGAAATCCAAAACCCAATAGGTTCCCAAAAGAAACATTTATTATTTTTTTAAAGTTATTTTTCTTATAGGGCATGTGTGCTTGATGGAGAGAAAGAGACAGAGAGAAAGTAAGAAATCACCCCTTAGGGAAGGTGGCCATGCCACAACCCCTTCTCCTCCATTCTCTTCTTGGGATTTTGGGCATACACGCCTGGTTTGAGTTTCAAGCCACTGAGTTTGGAACTTGAACAGTGGTCGGCCATGTGGGAGTCCAGCACCTTAACCACTATGCCACCTGCTGGCCCTGAAACATTTATTCTTACTTACATCAAATCTGATATGCACCATGGGTAATGTCCTCTATCTTTTTCCACTGGAAACCCAGCTTCTCTTCATTTTATTGGATTGTTGGAAAAACCATGATATGTGTTTCTGTTTTTCCATGCAAAACTGTGTCATGACTTTTCTGACGACACAATATAATGTCTTTGGGTTATCACAAGCCATGTGTTTACATGTCCCCTCAGCAGGGAATGAGAGGAATGGACAAGGCACATTGGTTCATAACTGTCCCAGGCCAGAATTAACATACATCAGAACTTTCCAGTCTGGTAACCAAAGACAGTTATATACCCCAACTTACATGATTTGAAGGCTGAATAACATGCAGAAACACATGGAATATTTTATCAGAAATAACTGGTTTAATCATAGATAAATCAAAGTTTATAACAGAGCCTTTTCTATATTAAGCACTCTCTATATATTAGCTATTATTATTATTATCACTGTGATTAATGTACTTATGATAAAGCTTTGCTAGAGTTAGGTTATTCATTAAGATTCCTAGAAGTACACTTTTTAAGCTAAAGAATACAAATGTTTGTGGGCTTATTATAAAGGTTGTCAAATTCATTCTGAGAATAAGATTGTTACAAATTCATCACAAGCATTTGTCTGGGTATGTCCATTTCATCAGATAAATGACAATATTAAGTATGTTTTTCCAATATGTCTATGAGTTTTTAAATCAACTTTCTAATCTGCCTTCATTTCATTAGCTTAACAAATTGGATTTTCTCTTAATTTGCATTTATTTAATTACTTTTGTGAGGTTGAACATTTTTCTGTATTTATATTGGTCATTATATTCTGGTCTAGGGAAAATTATCTGCTTGCAACCTCGTCCCACTTATCTATTCATGCCTTCGATGTTCGCTCTTATTCATTTGTATTGGCTCTTTATTTATTATCAAACATTAATCTTTTATGTGGATAGTGGTTGAAAATGTTTGCCTTCATTTTTCATGGTTCTATAAAAATCCAAGTATCTTGAACATGAAGATATTCCTAAAAAAAACTAATGTATAGTTTTATTTCATTGTGTGAGTATAAATTTTAATACTCATTCTGACAGTAATCACATGAATTAGTATTGTCTTTATCATAAGGAAGCTGAGGCTTAAAGAAGTTAAATAAATATTCCAAAACCTTCTTTTTTTAAAATAATTACTTATTTTATTTTATTTATTATTAATTTTTAAATTTGACCTGGGAGAGACAGAGAGAGTCAGAGAGGGAAAGTGAGAAAGCAAACTACCAGATCTGGGACTTGAACCATACAACCAGCCATGTGAGATCCAGTGCCTTAAATGCCATGCCATCTGCTGGCCCATAGTCAGCCCTCTTTTTAAGATCATTTTTACAGTTACAGTATACAATCCTGTACAATAAGTATTGATAGAGGCATGTTGCCTACTTCCCCAAAGATGCTCATGCTATTGGGTCTTCAGAAAAGTCATTAACACATTTTCTCATAGAAAAAAATAGGTCATGACTTTTCTGACAACCCAATATAATCCCTCAAATTTGTGAATACATTATTTTGTGTGACAAAAGAGACTGTGTAGGTCATATTAAAGTTATAAACTTCAACTGAATTATCTTGGGTTTTCTGAGTAGGCCTACTCTAATCACATGAGCCCATAAAGCCTAGAGTTAGAGAAATCCAGTTGAGGGGATAGTCAGAGAGGTGGTAGGCATGAGAATTTGATAAGCTGTGGTTGGTTCTGAGAAGTAGGTACCAATGTGAAAGAACCAGACATGGGCAGCCCCACAACCAGCAAGGAAACAAGGACCCCAGTCCTACAACTGAAGGTAGTGGAATATTGCCAACAACCTACATCAGTGTGGACGTTGATTCTTCCCAGAGCCTCCTGACAACTGGTTGATGCCTTGACATAGGCCCCGTGAAACTGAGATCAGAGAAATCAGCTGAACCACTCTGCCTTCCAAACTACAGAGCAGCAAGAAAATAAACTGGTGTCGTGTTAAGCCCCTTCATTTGTGATAATTTGTTATATAGAAATAGGAAATAAAAACAGCTGCTTTTAATGAAGTGGGATATACAATTTATAAAACCATACTTCTTACTCTGCCTCATGAGGAAATCTGTTTATTACCTATTCTGCTCTTTGGCAATGTGCCTCTAGGACTCTCCCTGCACAGTAAACCTAGAGGGAGTCTGTGTCTGGTGTTCTCAGCCTGTTCCCATACACTCCTGCGGTTTTCACCTTTGATAATTCTCCAGGTTAACTGTTGCAGGCTATCAGGACTAAGTGATGCAGGGGAGTCAGCTGACAGTTGGCCATCCCATTCCCATGGGCCTTTATACACTAGAGGTGCTCTTTGTTTATCAGGGTTATTTTCTGTAAACCTCTGGTACTATGCATGTCAGGACAATTTTCATAACAGCTTGGCTAAAATTTAAATCCTTAAAATTTTAGAATTTATTGGAATGTAAATGTAATATTCAATAATTATTCAACATTTTCTGTTTGGCTACATAGCTGCTAAAGATAGTATATACACATTTGTAGCTGCAAATTTTTTGTCACAGGGCATGTGCACTCACCAGACAGACAGAGAGGAAAAATGAGAAATTACCTTCCAGGTAGGATGGCTACACTGCATTACCTTCTCCTCCATTCTCTTCTAAGGATACTGGACATGCACACACACCCTGAGTGTGTTTTTCAAGCTGCTGGGCATAGGACTTGAACTATGGATTCAGCCATGTCGGATCCAGTACCTAAACCGCAATGCCACTGGTTGACCCCCTAACCTTGTCTTTTTTAATTATCAGAGAGCATGTTTGCCAGAGAGACAGAGAAAGAGAGGGAGAAGGAATTCCTCAATGAGATGCAGTAACATGGCGGTCTTTTCTCCATTTTTCCATTCTTTAGGGATTTGGGATACACACATGTACATGCTCAGCATGTTTTCAAGCTGCCATAGCTGGGATTTGAACCCATGGTCACCCACGTGGTATTCAGCTCCCTTAATCACTATTCTACAATGGCCCTCCTATTATCTTTTATTAATTTAATTTTTTGGAGAAATAATTACAGATTTTCATGAAGTTGTGGGAAATAATGAAGAGAGGTCTATATAGTGTTACCAGAATTCCTACAATGATAACATTTTGCCAAACTGTGGTACAACCAGGGTACTGACTTTCACAGTTAGACACACATCATTTCTCCACAACAAAGACATGGCATGTTACCCTTTTGTGGTCATGTTCACTTCTTTCTTAGACTCACTCTTTCCTTAACCTTGGTGACCACTAATCTGTCTTAAATTTCTATAATTTTATCTTTCCTGGAATGTTATATAAAAGGAATCATACAGTATATAACCATCCAGGATTTTTTTTCCCTTCACTTAATTCCCTAGAGATTTATCTAGGTTGTTCCATATATCAATAGTCCATTGCTTTTTATTGCTGAGTAGAATTTCACGGTATGGATTGTCACACTGAATTTAGCCACCCACCACTGAAGGACATCTGGGTTGTTTCCAAATTTTGTCCATCAAGAATAAAACTGCTACAAATTTCACGTTCAGTTTTTTTTTTTTTTTTTTTTTTTGTGAACACAAGTCATAATTTTTCTGGGATAAATGCCCAGAAGTGCAATTTCTGGGTCATTTAGTAGTTGCACATATAGTTTTATAAGAAAGTGCCAAACTACTTTCTAGATTATCTGTGGCATTTTACATTACCACCAGCAATGGGAGTACTTCAATAATTCAGTTTCTGTACATCTTTGCCAACATTTTAAGCTGTTGCTGTTTTTTTTATTAATTCTGATAGGTATGCAATAGTGATATCTCATTGCTGTTTTGGTTAACATTTTCTATTTTCCTACTGTGTGTTTATTTGTGTTTTGTGTGTTTATTTGCCATCTGTATGTCTCCAGTGAAATATCTCCTCAGGTCTTTTGACCATTTTGATTCGTTTTTAATTCAATTTTTGCCACAGGGCCTGTCAGCTTGCAGGACAGGGAGACAGAGCAAAGCAAGGAAGGGAGAACAAACCTCCCATGGAGGATGGTCACACTGCAAGTCTTTCTCCTTGTCCCCCTCTTTTCACGATTTTGGGCATGTGTGTGTACCAGATGTTTTTTCAAGAGTTCAAACTATGCAGTCAGTCATGTGGGATACAACTACCTTAACCACCCAGTCACTGGATAGCCAGCTATTTTCAAATTTGATTGTGTATTTTCCATTACGATTTTAGTGCTCTTTGTATTTTCCAGCCTTTAGTCCTTTGTCAGATATATGGTTTGCAACTCTTTTCTCCTCAAACTGTAACGTGTCTTCTCATTTTACTTGAGGGTATTTTGCAGAATAAAAGCTTTTAATTTTACTCAAGTCCATTTAACCTTTTTTTTTTTTTTTTTGAGAGAGCGATTTTTGCCATAGAGAGACAGAGAGACAGAGTGAGAGAGAGAGAGGGAGAAAGGCAAGAAATTATCCCCTGGGGGGATGGCCATGCCACAATCCCTCCTCCATTCTCCTCTTGGAATTTTGGGCACACATGCCCAGTGTGAGTTTGAAGCCACAGGATCTGGAACTTGAACCATGGTTGACTACATGGAGTCCAGTGACATAACCATTGTACCATCTGCTGGTCCTAGCTGTTTTTGCTTTTATGGTTTTTATTTTTTTAATGGATACTTTAATTGATGTCAAGTGGAAGAACACTTTGCTTAACCCTCAATCCTGAAGATTTTTCTACTTTTTTGTTTCGTACAAGTTTCATAGTTTTACATTTCGTATCTAAATTTGTGACTCATTTTGAATGAATTTGTATGCCAGGTATAAGACTTAAATTAAGATTGGTTCCCTACTCCCAACCAGGGATACTTTTCAGCAGGCTTAACACTATTTGTTGAAAGATCCTTTTTGCCACTGAACTAACTTACCATGTTTGCCAAAAATAGTTTGAGGATATTTGTGAGGGTCTATTTGTATATCACTATTCTGCTCTGTTGAGTTGTATAATTATCCCTTTGCAATATCACACAGTCATGATTATGATACCCATATAATTAGTTTTTAAATCAGGTGGACTAATTTCCCTCAAAATAAGTCTTCTTTTTCAAAATCATTTTTAATCTAATTTAGTTCCTTTCACTTTCCATATGAATTTTAGAGTAATCTTGTACATAGACAGAGATTGAAAATATTGCTAGGATTGCAATAGAAATTGCATATTTCACCTTTGTTGGATTTGGGGAGAACTTACATCATTACTATAGAAGAGATCTTCAAACCTTTATGGGAAATGTGTATCATGAAAAAACTGTATGTTGATTTTAAAAATGTTTGCAACAAATTAACTCATGCTTGAGTTCCATTTTTCCATGAATATTTTAAATTAATCTCATAGACATTCTTTCAATCAATGAACATAGTATGTTCTTCTATTCATAAGGATATTCCTCAAACAGCTGTGCTGTGCAGCAGTAATATAATATACTGCAATGTTGAAGCCATATGGAGATGTCCTGAATCTTTTTGATGGGGAGATTAATAGGCATTTTCTATGTAAACACTCGTGCTATCTGCAAATACTGTGAGTTGCATTTATTCCTTTCCTATAATCAACTCATTGTTTCTTTTGCTGGCCTATTCCACTAGCCAGAATTTACAACACTATTTTGAACAAGTGTTGGGAGCTCACATCCTTGCCTTGTTCTTTATTTAAGGGAAAAAGTATTCAGTCTCAACATTAGGGTGATTATTAGCTGTGGATTTCTTGCTTATGTTTATTTAGTTAGTTTGTAAGAGAGATTTTGGCTATAGGGTGCATGCACTCTCCAGTGAGAGAGAGAGAGAGAGAGACAGAAAGCAAGGAATCACCCACGGGGTGCAGGGTGGCCACACTACAATCCCTTCTCCTCCATTCTTCTTTTGGGATTTTGGGCATGCATGCACATGCACCTAAAATGAGTTTTAAGCCACTGGGTCCAGAACTTGAACCATGGTCTACTACATGGGAGTCCAGCGACATAACCATTACACCATCTTCTGGTCCCACTTATGTTTTTTATTAATGTGAAGAAGATACACTCTATTTCTGTTATATTCAGAGTTTTTAAATCATAAAAGACAGTTACTTTTTGACAAAGTATTTTCTAAATAATATGGATATGATCATGTGCTTTTTTTCACTTATTTGTTCTATTTATGTGATGGATTATAGTGATTCAATTTTAATTACTGAACCAGCTTGATATCTTAAAATAAACCTCTTGTGTTGTTTTGTTTGTTTCTTTGTTTGTTTTGGAGGGGGGACATGTATATTTGCTGGAGAGAGACAGAGGGAGATAAAGTGAAAAATCATCCCCCAGTGAGGATGGACACACCACAGTCCCTTCTCCTCCATTCTTCTCTTGGGATTCTGAGCACACACACACATGCACCCAGCATGTTTTCTAAGCCACTATCTCTGGGACTCTAACCCACAGTTGACCATGTGGGAATCTAGCACCTTAACCACCACATTACTTGCTGGTCCCTGTAGTGCATGGTTCTTTTTTATTTTTAATTTCTGAATTCTACTTGTTAATATTTTATTGAGTTATAAACCTATACATTGGGTCATCAGAAAAGTCATGTATTTTTGCATAGAAAAACACAGAAAAAATGACATTTTTGATGCCCCAGTATTAATATTCATATATTCTTTTTTATATATGTTCATATATTGGTGTATGGTTTTCTTTTTTTAATATATATTTCTCATTTAACTTTGTTTATTTATTATTATAATTTGACCAGAGAGGGACATAGAGAGAGAGAGAAAGAAAGAAAGTGAAAAACAATTCTACTAGTTTTAATTTTTTCAAGGATTTAGTCTATTTCCTAAAAGGTGTCAGGTTTATGTGTACAGAATTATCTGTAGCATTCAACAATTTTTTTTTTTTAAAAATCTACAAGGTCTGTTCCTTCTTTTTTATTGATATTCATCATTTTGTTTTCTCTCTTTTAAAAATATTTTTGTCCATTTTGTAAGAGTTTTACAAAATGAATTTGTCTTTGCAAAGATTCGACTTTCAATTTTTGTTTTTCTATTATCTGTTTCATTATTTTGTTATTTCTATTACTTATTTTCTTGTCTTTGCTTTGGGTTCATTTTCTTCTTTTTCTATGTTTTTTAGTGGAAGCTTAGTTTATTGATTTTACACCTTTTCTCTTTTCTAACATATGAATTCAGAGCTATTTATTTTCCTCTTAGCAATGCTTTGACTGTGTCCTATACATTATGACATGCAGCATTTTATTTTCATTCAATTCACTGTATATTTTTTAAAACATTAGCCTTCATTTTTGACTCACAGGTTAAGAAATACATTGTTTTGTTTCCAAGTGTAAGGGGATTTTCTTACTCTTTTTCTTATTGGTATATAGTTTTATTTCTTTGTAATCAGAAAATACTCTACATGATTTAATTTCTGTTAACTGTTTAAAGCTTATTTTAGTGTGAAGAATAAAATCTATCTTAATTTTTTTGGCATTTCAAAAAAATCCATATTCAACTGTGTTTGGGTAAAGTATATTATAAATCTTAATCAGATAGTAGATTCTCTGGTAGCTTTTTTGGCTCTGAGGTTCACTTTGATATTAATATAGCCATTTCTGTTTTTCTTTCACTGAAACTTTCATAATATATCTTTTTATATACTTTTACTTTATATCTGCCTATATATTTGAAGTGAGTTTCTCATACACTGAATACTGTTACCTGATCATTTTAAGTAATAATATGATTAGAAATGATTAACTTGTTAGAACATAAGTCTCCTATTTTACTGTGTTTTTTATTTGTTATCTTAGCTTTTAATTTTTCTTTATTTTTCCTGTGTTTCTGTAGGTCACTAGAACAAATTTTAGAATCCATTTTTTTTTAAAATCTGAAGTATATTTGAAATTTTCATATAGGTTGTTTTAACTATTTACTCTTGGCATTGTATTATATATACCTAACTATAGACACTTTTTATCCCCTTAAATTCCTATTCTCCTACATGTGAAATATAATTGCTTCAAAGTTTCCTCCATAAAAATTTAGAAACCTATCAGTTATATAATTTTTGCTTCAGTAGCCAAATATAATTTGAAAACCGAAGACAAGTATGAAAGCCTAATGTACAGGGCTGCATTTTTGATTACTGTGTTCTTTCTTCTTAAAGTTTCAAAGTTCCTTTAAAAAGTTATTTCCTTATTGCTTAGATGGAGTTCTTCTAGTCATTCTTTTAGAGTAGGAGTGCTGATGACAAGTTCTCTCATTTCTTCTTCATCTGGGAATATCTTCACTAACCCTTTATATTTAGTAAGTATTTTCACTAGCTTTAGGAATCTTGACTTATGTTTAATTCTCTTTCAGTACTTGAACATTTTTATGCCACTTCCTTCTGAGATTGTTGGTTTCTGCTGACAAATTCGCTCTTATTCTAATTGATTGTGCTTTCTTCCTAATAAGCAGTGAATAGTTTTCTCTAGGGGCGAGCATTCAATTTTTTTGTTGTTGTTGCCTTTAGTTTTCAGAAATTTAATTGTCGTGTATCTTGGTATGGAGTTCTTTGGGTATAATCTGTTTGCGGTTGCTTAGCTTTTTGAAGCTGTGGTTTATGTCTCTTGCTAAATGTAGGAAGTTTTCAGCCATTTGGTTATTGTGCCACTCCAAGAAGGGGATGAGGGTAGGGGCATTGCTTTATTCCTCTCAGACTGAAGCAAAAGTCCAGACTGCATAGCCTCAGGCAACACCTGGAGTGGGCTTCTCTTACTGCTGATCAAGGATAGTCATTCCAGCTCATGCATGGTCTTCTTTGGCAGCAAAGTGAGGCCCGTGCTATGCAAAAATCCTGATTTTCCAGAAGGCCTTCCTTGACACCTCCAGTGGAAAGTCAGGTGCCTTACCACTCCTGGGGGAGAGTAGAGGTCTAGGCTTTGAGTGAGGTGGCCCTGGCGGCTATGGCAGACCCTCTTATTTGGGTACTGCTTGCTGGCATGGGACAAGTAGTCCTTCACTGAAAAGAAAGATATCAGGACCAATGGGTGGCCTTGTGGTTAAGGCATAGGACTCCCACATGGCTGATTGAGGTTTGAGTCTCAGATCGATGGCTTGAAACTCACGCCGGGCACATGTGCAGGTGTGCCCATTCTCAAGAGAACAATGGAAGAGAAGGGATTGTGGCATGGCCATCCCCCCGGTGGGTAATTTCTTGTTTTCTCTCTGTCTGTCTCTCTGGTAAGGGCACACACCCTATAACAAAAAATATCTCTCAATGAAAGAAGTCTGACGTATGTTTTCCTTGACACAGTGTGTTTTTGAAACCCTGGATGTCACATCATCAGTTTTAGCCCCATCCATCTCTGGATTCCACCAAGTGTCTAGAGTCCACACATAGTCTTCATTTCCTCATTGTAAAACAGCTTCTCTACTCCTCTGAATGAGGAGAATCAATCACCTCTGTGAAGATAATGAGTTCTCTTCTTGCCTGCTGATGCCTGGACACTAGGAGCCCAAAATATCTAGAGGGCAACTGCAGTTCATAATTTAGCTCTAAAGAGCCCTAATGTAACAGTATTACTCACAGGGAAGGGGAGGAATTTCTCACAGCTGGCAGTGTGGTGTGACATCAACAGAGGTATGCCTCTGTTTGCTAGCCACAGGAGGCTTCCCAGAAAGAGAAACAGAACTTAGAGAAGGTATTTTTCAGGGGCAGCAGATCACATAGCAGTTCTGTCCCTGGACTCTCACATGTCTGACTGCAGTTCGAGTTCTGTCCCTGGTGGCTTGAAACTCAAACTGGGTACATGTGCATGCGTGCCCAAGATCCCAGGATGAGTGAGGGTGCCCGAAATACTAGGAGGATGGAGAAGGGATTGTGGTGTGGCCATCCTCCCTGGGATGGGAGGGGTGATTCCTCACTTTCCCTCTCACTGTCTCTGTTTCTCTTTTCCTCCTTCTAGTGCGCATGCCCTGAGGCAAAAACCTCCGGGGGAAAATAAAGGTATTTTTGGAATATAATGCATCACCCACAAGAATTTGGAACTGGGAGTGTTGCATAAAGGATTGAGGGATCTGCATAGCTGCATCACTTCTCACATTTCCTCCCACATAGGACACTGAAGCTGCCCTGATTTTACTCTATGGACACCTGTGGACTACTCTCTTGCCATTGATTTCAAGGATGAAATGCAGATATCATTGTTTCAAGACAATGTGAGTGAAGAAGATGAGTGAAACTCGAAAGTTTTCTCCAACTATTCTTGCTTAGTTGCCTCTCTGTAACCTCTCCTTGAGAATACTGTAACCTACACAACTCTCTTCTGCTCCCCATTTGTAACACATACTAGGTTAGGAAGGCCTTCAGGTTTTCTAAATAGTCTCATAATTTTTGCTAGTTCTAGAATCAAAACTTCTCCAGTTATAGTCTGTGCTTTCTCTAGAATTGATTTTGAGTGAGATATTCAGTTGTCTATTCCATTCTTTTCTCAAAAAAATAATTATTTAATTTTTAAATTTTATCATTATCATTATTATTTTAATTTTCTATAGGACATGTGTGTTCTCCAGAAACAGACAGAGAGAGGGAAAGTGAGAAAGCAAGTCTCCAAATCCGGGACTCAAACTGCAGTTGTACTACTTGGGAGTACTGCGTCTTAACCATCACACCACCTGCTGGCCCTATCTACCTCATTCTAATGGCCATGTCTAGCTTATGGGCTCTTCATAACTCGATGTGAATTTATTACTACTGACTTAACTCTGATTCTGATCATATCAAGGATAAGGCAGAACACAGACATAAAATATTTCTGAAAATATTTTTCAGTCAGAGGCAAAACAAGATGCTTCCAGAAGCTGAACCACATAGGAAGGTTCCAGGTTTGGGTCTACAGAGCTCCCTGAGTATGCTGGGCCTGCACATGCTCATTATCTGGGGCTGGCTGAGGACTGGGATATGGATCGCAGTATCACAAGCCTACTGGGATGCTCACTCTCTCTCTCTCTCTCATGGAATAAATAAAGTAGTCTTAAAGTGAATTCTCACTTCAGAGATTTCTGTAGAGTACTTATCCAAAGTGAAGACTACTGGTTTGATTCCAGGTAAGATATGCAACCTCTGCTTGGTAAGAAATAGAACCAAGTCATCTGAGTGCACAGTTCATAACTTTAGTTAAATTAATGGGTTGGTTTATTTAGGTAGAACAGTGCCAGTGATGCAGTGTCTTTTTTAATTATTAAGTTAATGAAGACAGATCATGATGTCGACCATTCCCATAGAGCATGATCACACTTAATAACATAAGAAAAGTAGATGCAACTACAATTAAAAGTAAACTTACAGTAATAGAATTTGGGAGCTCAATTAGAATCTTGTTAATCTTTTAACACCTTTAAATGTCTGAACTTAACATCCGATCTTGTCTCTTATTAAAATGCTTCTTTCAGAGGTGAAAAGCTAAATGGGGACACTCGCCTCAATTCCAGTAATTTTGGCTGGTTACTTGTTTTTTACTATTTTTTTTAAAATACACTTTATTTTAATTTCTTTTATACATGCAATCACTGTATGTCACTTAGCTTGTAAAGTAAATTTTTCAGGATTTCTACAAAACTTTTAGTGTATTTGACCAAAAAAAAGATAAATTTATTGATTTGTTAATCAGAAACATTTAATGTTTACATCTCTACCAGAATTTAGTTGCTCTAAATAAGAATTGTACAAGAAAAGAGGAATACTCTTGTAACTACCTTATAATGTATTTACACAAAATAGTAATTTAAAACTCATCAAGAGGGCCAGCCTGTGGCACAGTATACAAGGCAGCTGAATCCTACACTGCTAACAACATAGTTTGAATCCTGAATCCGGCACTTGAAAAATCGCACCAGGTGCCTATGTGTGCATGTGTCCACAGTTCCACGAGGAGGGAAGAAGAAGGAGAAGGGGTTGTGGTATGACCATTCCCCATGAGGAATGCCTTTTTTTTCCCCCTCTCTCTCTCTGACAAGCACACGTGCCCTCTGTCAAATAATTAAAAAAATAATAATAATAAGACTTATTTCCAATATATATGCCTCTAAATTGTTTTGGGCTCCAAGGTGGAGCAAATTTCACTCTTAGTAATATATATTTCAGTAGATTTTTCTCTCTCTCTATCCTTCTTCCACCTAATTCTTATTAAATATTTAATCTAGAGAGTATAGCCAAAAGCATCCAAATATATATTTTTTCAGGGTTACATTTTATAAATGAAAAAGGTAGCTATGGACCTGAGCCAGAAAAACTACCAACTTGATTTACTGGTTACCACATGAATTATTTAGTTGAACACATCTTGATTCTAATTTCAGCTCTGATACTGACTAAACCTGACAAGCTAGTATTCATTGGTTCATTCTCTCCTTCCTTATCTTGAAAAAATAATAATGCTTAAAAAGGATGATAATGAGGGATTTTGTGAGGAATAATTAAGTCACATGTATAGTATTTAACAGAATTATGAATTAGTTGCTAAAATAAATGACTGAATTTCCTTTCTTTTTCTTCATGAAATATATAAAAGACTGTCAGCCCTCTAGCTCTTGCAATCTACATTAATTATATATATGTAGATATGTAATTATATATTTATATACACATACACACAAGGACTCTTTAAAAAGTTCAGAAGACTGTATATTAAGAAACTTTGCATGGATTTCTGAAAAATTTGCAGCAAATCAGCTTGTATTTCAATGCTATTTTTACATGAACTTTTTGAAATCTCTTTATACATATTTGAGAATATATACATATGCAAGTGTGTATGTGTTTGTGTGTGTGTGTATAACACACACATAAACACTCAATTTTGGTGGATTTCTCTTTTTTTAAGGGTTCTCTCAAAATTTCGAATTGTACAAATGTCCTTGGTAACTTTTCACATTTAGATACATCATGTTGTCAATAATATATATATTGTATATAATTAGCTACTTATCGGTCTCTAAATATGTAATATGTTATTATTGATCCTGTGCCTATTTATCCATGTTACCTTATAATTATTCATTTATTACAATATTTCAATTATATGTCCATATTCCTTACAGACTCTAAGGTTGTAGGTGGTTATTTGCTTATTCATCTGTGTGTTCTGAAGAGCATTTTTAAAAAAAGTAGCCATGCAGTGCTCAATCGGTGTCATTTGGATTTAGCACATCTCAACCTCCTTATGCCCTAAATCAACTTCAAAATATTTACTTAAAACTTTCTATTTTCTCACTAAATTTAAATTTGCTTCATTGGCATCACCATTTAAAAGTTTTTAAATTTGAAATTGGTCATATCTTTCCATTATCAAGTCAATCAACTAACTGTATTTTTTAACATATAGTTAAAATGAAAACTGTTATTTTTCTTTATAAGTCTCACTACATTAGTTCAGCATGTCTATAATTCATCTGAACTACTGCATTATCTTCTCATTCTGTTTCTAGCTTATTCTCTTCCAATTTTATATTTCCTACTAATATGATTATACTTTGAAAAACTATGACATCAGATCCATTCTGGTGACCTAGCCAGTAGTGTACAAACTGCAGTATTGAAATCCACATGGCTGATTGTCCATTTGGATTCCCAGCCTGTTGGACCTGAAACTCAATAAGCACAGGGTATGTATATATATATGTGCCCAAGATCTTGACACGCTTGAGGGGTGGGGAAAGTGGACTGTGGTATTATGAGATCCCATAGGGGCACTGCTGTCTCTCTCTCTCTTTCTGTCATGCATGGACACATATTCTATATCATGAGTAAAATATTAATAAATAAACATAAAAATAATTCTCAGGCCAGTCAGTTGCATGGTGGTTAAGGCAGCTGGATCCCACATGGCTGGCTGTACAGTTTAAGTATCGGACCCTGTCGCTTGAAAAACATACTGGAAGACAGTAGATGGCATGGTGGTTAAGGCACTGGATTTACACATGGTTGACTGCCATCTGGTTCCTGGATCTGGTGGCTTGTAAAGCACACTGGGCTTGTGTGCCTGTGTGCTCAGAGTCCCGAGAGGATAATGCAGAAGAGATTATGATTCGACCATCCCCCCTGAGAGTGATATCTCACTTTCCCTCCCTGTGTCTCTCTGTGTCTCTTTCCAGCAAGCACACAAGCCCCATAGCAAAAAATAAAAATAACACACCAGACACATGTGCATACATGCCCAAAATCCTGACAAAGGGGAGGAAAGGAAAAGAAGGGATTGAGGCATATCATTTCCCATGGAAGGAGGGTGGGGTGTTTTCTCACTTTTCCTCTCTTTCTCTCTGTGGACTCTGTTTCCAACAAGCACTCAAACCCACTGGCAGATTAAAAGCAAAAACAAAACCAAACTATTCATGATGCAGTACTTTCAGAAGTGTTTGGAACAATTGCTTCCACCCTTATATGTAGCCCTTTTGCAATGAAATCGTTTATTTCTCCTCGAATTAACAGTATTTTCTAATGCTTGAATCTGGGTGGACATTGTGATTATTTTGATTAAATGAACATGGCTGAAGTGATTTTTAAAATTAACAGTATTTTCTAATGCTTGAATCTGGGTTGACATTGTGATTATTTTGATTAAATGAACGTGGCTGAAGTGATTTTTAAAATCTTTAAAAAATCTTTTTGAAGCTTAGAAACCTTGTAGCTTCTGCTTTCACTATATTAAAACACAATGCTACAGGGCCAGCAGGTGGTGTGGTGGTTCAGGGCACTGGACTCCCACTTGGCCGACCACAGTTCAAGTCCTGAACCTGGAGGCTTGCTTTCTCACTTTCCTTCTCTCTCTCTCTCTCTGTCTCTCTCTTGCTCTGTCCCTCTCTGGTCAAATTTAAGTAAGTAAATAAATAAAGTCAAATAACATAATTCTTTTAAAAAAAGAAACATGATGCTACTATATGAAGAAGCTCGGACTGTTCTGCTGGGGCATGAAATCATACAGAACAGAGATACATTGAGCTATTGTAACATTGTAGGCCAATCTGCCTTCTATGACCCATCATCACACTGCAGCTCCATGAACTATCCCTGATAATTATTACCAGAAGAGCTCTGCAGGTGAGACCAATCAAATTTCCATCCCTCATATTCAGGAGCAAATAAAATGGTTATTTATTTTCTTTTGTTTTAAATAATTATTTATTTAATTTTATTTGTTCAATTCATTTATTTTAATTTGACCATAGAGAGAGAGAGAGGAAGCAAGAAAGCAAGTCACCAGATTCAGGACTCGAACCGTGATCAGCCACGTGGGAGTGCCCAGCACCTTAACTACCATGCCACCTGCTGTTCCCCTAAACTTGTTACTTATTAAGCCACTAAGAGTTAGTGTGGTTTGTACTCAGATATATATAATTGATACAGAAATTGATACTCAGGAACGGGTGTATCCACAATGAAAATTTGAAGTTTACGACGCTGACTGTAGAATAGGTAGCAAACAGATGCTATTGTCAAGCCTAGTGTGGTATTCAAGTTGATGAAGGCTGGCAGAGAGACTTGCTGAAGGCTTCAGAAAGGACAATGTGTGTTATGTACTAGTGAACGTTGCAAAATGGTCATTCTTAGAAACTTAGCAGGTAGATCTCAGGAAGTTATATAGACAGAATGTGGACAGTGTCCCTGAGTGCTTCAATTTAATATAAAGTGCTACAAATAAGTGAGGAGTTAAAAAAGGAAACTTTCTTGTTTTGTTTTGTTTTTGTTTTTATCAGTAGCATAGAAAGGAAACATAGTGGGCTCTAGTAGTTGCTGGTTTGGAAAAGAAAATTATTCTTACTTCTGGTCCCTTCTGGCTACAAAAAATTTTCAGTGTAAGAAATGGTTTCTTCATAAAGATAAAACCTAGATTTGACTATGAAAAGCTTTATCAAGATCTTGGAAAGATTTAAGGTGGTGCCAAAGAGACAATTTCAGCTAAATGAGAATAGTCAGGACTTTTGTTCCACAATACCCACAAACACCCTGCAAAGTAGAGAAAAGTTTGACTATGAAAGTATTTTTCATCTGACTCATGACTGATGGGATAATCTATAACGTGATACATAGAAAGCCTTTAATATTTTTAAGGGATTTGTACAAATTGAACTTAAAAGGGGACCAGGGGCTGGCGTAATGGCTATGTCGCTGGACTCCCATATAGTTGACTGTGGTTCGAGTGCATGTAGGTGCGTGCCCAAGATCCTGAGAGGAGAATGGAGGAGAAGGGATTGTGGTGTGGCCATGCCCCTTGGGGGGTGATTTCTCACTTTCTGTCTTTATGGTGAGCGCACACACCCTATAGCAAAATCCTCTGCAGAAAAAAGGAAAAAAAAAATGAAAGTTCAAAACGAAAAGAAAGTTTTGGGAACCAGCAGTTAGCGTAATGGCTATGTTGCTGGACTCCCACGTAGTCGACAGCAGTTCGCATCCCGGAACCGGTGGCTTAAAACTCACGCCAGGTGCGTGTGTGTGCGTGCCCAGGATCCTGAGAGGAGAATGGAGGAGAAGGGATTGCAGAGTGACCATCCCCTCTGGGGGGTGATTCCTCGCTTTCTGTCTCTATGTCTCTCTCTGTCTGTCTGGTGAGCGCATGCGCTCTACAGCAAAAACCTCTCCAAAAAAAAAAAAAAAAATTGAAAAGAAAGTTTTGGTTCCTTGAGCTCTTATGAACTGGGAACAGTCTGAGAAAGCTATTTAACTTTAAGTAAAGAGAGTTGATTTTTTATAAATCTAAAGAGATCTCTGAGAGAATAAAGCAACGACCTAGATGATTTGCCAACAACCATGAAAATTACGAATTAGGAAACCACATCTGAGGGTAAAAGAACTCGATCCTTATCAAGAAGATATTTTCTGCCTTTGGTGTAGGGCAACCAGGCAATGTGAGCCTGTCTGGATTTCAGAAATGGCATACTCCGCTCACTATCCTCTTGGAATTCAGGGCTGCCTTAAGAGTATCTCAGTTAGACCCCCAGGCCAATGAAGAATAGACATAAACATATTCTGCTTTGTTCTTAGATTACCCAGGAGAGTGGTGATGATAGCCATGTGAATGATCCCAGGCAAAACAAAACAAAAAAGCAGAAAAACAAAACTGCTGAGCCCAAAGTAAAACACTGGACATGGAATGGTCAACAAACAAACTGACTCTCATTTTAAGTCCCTAAGTTTTGAGTTGATCTGTTACTCTGTTCTTTTACTCAAGATAATTTATTATTGCACTATTTCCTACAATATTAAGTATTAAAGTTCCTTTTTTTGAGAAATTTTTGTGACATGTGTGCTCACCAGATAGAAAGAGAGAGACAGAGAGACAGAAAGTAAGAAATCACTCTCTGGGGGGATGGCCACACAGCAATACATTATCCTCCATTCTCCTCCCAGGATCCTGGACATGTGCACATGTGCCCAGGACTCTAACTACAGTTGGCAACGTGGGAGTGCAGCAATATAACTGCTACGCCATCTGCTGTTCCCAAGTATTAAGTGGTAAAGATGCTAAGTGTTTCACATTTACATTACTGTTTCCTTAAAACTTATCCATTTTTGTCTATGTAGTAATTCTCCAAAATGTAGTTGATATTTCATATTTTAACTGATCTTTTGTGCTCATTTCCATAATTAATATTTCCTATATTTTCCTTTCCAATTGTCCAACTGTTCTTCAGAATGTAGCTAAATGTCACATTACCCAGGGGTCCCTCAATCTTCAGCCATGGAGTAGTATCAGTCTGTGGCTTGTTAGAAGCCAGCCCACACAGCAGGAGGTGAGCAGTGGGCTAGTGAGTGAGGCTTCAACTGTATTTACAACCACTCCCCATCACTCATATTACAACCTGAGCTCCACTTCAAAGATCAGTGGTGGCATTAGATTCTCATAGCACTGCGAACCCGATTATCAACTGCTCATGTGAGGGATCTAGGTTGTGTGCATAATCTTATGATCTTAGTGGAGCTGAGGCAGTGATGTGAGGACTGAGGAGTGGCTTCAAATTCTGATTAACCTTAGCAGAGAGGTTTGACTGCACAGAGATCACAATAAATCAATTGCTTGCAGATGCACATCGAAACCCTATCAGTGAGTGGCACATGATAATTAAGTTGCACCTGATGACAGGCTTTATAGTGGCAAGTGGGTTGATGTACTTCAATTGCACAGCTGCATCTGGTGGCAGGCTTTAAGTCACCCGTTATTTTATTTACCACTTCCATCCGCATCTACTTCCTGTACTGCATACTGGTCTCAGTCACAGTTTTGGTGAACCCACAAGCTAACTCTAGCAAAAATGAGTAAAAAGCAAACATCATTGGAGAGCTTCTTTGAAAATGGAGAAAAATCCAACTGTGAGACAATACCAGACTCTATGACTCCCTCAAAATGAAAGCTGTATTTAAAAGAAAATACCAAGAGTTCTACTTAAATAACAAGTTTATTGCAACAGGGGATTCACATTCTCCAAGACACTTTGTATAATATGTGGTGATCAGCTATCCAATAAAGCCATGAAACCTTCAAAACTGCATTGCCACCTGGAGATTAAGCACCTTGCATTTAAAGACAAACCTTTGTAGTTTTTTAAAAGAAAAAAAAACAACATGAAGAACAAAACCAAAATATTGAAGGTCATCATTTCATCAAATACGTCTGTACTGAGAGCATCATTCTCGGTGGCTAACTATGTTGCTAAAACTAAGAAGACCTTTAGTATTGGTGAAGCGTTGGTCCTCCCTGCTACTAAGGGTATTTGTTGTAAACTTTAGGAGAAGCTACAGTTCAAAAGGGCATGTGTTCCTCCTGTGGTTAGCACCCTAACTGGATGAATCGATGAAATGGCAGAGAATATTGAGGCACAACTGTTGTAAATAATTAACAAGTCACTGTGGCATGCAATACAGGTTGACAAGTCTACCAGTGTTGACAAAAAAGCAACAATGCTTGTTTTTGTGTGATATATTTTTCAGGAGGGTGTACGTGAAGATACGTTACATTTTTTTTATTGCCAACCAGCACCACAGGACTATTCAAGTCTTTGAATGATTACATATTAGAAAAACCAAATCGGTCATATAGTGTTAGTATATGCATGGACATCCATGATTGGATAGTTTTCTGATTTCACTACTTGGGTCACAGTGGTTGCTTCTGAATGTAATTCTACACACTGTATCATTCACAGAGAAATGCTAGCTAAGCAAAATCTCAACCAACCTTAACAACACTTTGCAGGATGTGATTAAAATGACCAATCACGTTAAATTACATGTCCGTATCTGATGTGTGTTTGTGCAGCTCTGTGAAGAGATGTACATAGAGCACACACATCATCTCTTAGACACAGAAGTGAGATAGCTTTCTAAAAGTAGATCACTGACCAGAGATTTGAGTTCTCAGAGCCACACCAATTTTTTTTTTCTTTTTTTAGAAAAACAGTCATCATTTAGCAGGACATGTCAGTGGCATAAATGGGTCGCAAGACTTGCTAAACTCAACTAGTCACTTCAGGAGAGAATAACAATGGTGTTCAAGTCAGCAGATGAAGTGGCTATATTCAAAGCCAAACTGGAATTATGGAGTGATGAGTGAACATTGGGGCTACTTACATGTTTCAAACATTAGCAGAGATTTTGGAAGAGATGGAGCCAGGGCATTTTTTTCCCTCCCAGCTGGTGCACAATCACCTAAATCAACCTTCAAAACAATTTGAGCCTTACTTCCCAACCACAAAACACCCAAAAACGGGGAAGGACTGGATCCACAATCCATTTGTGAGTAAGACAAGTGACTCAACTCTGTGCTGAAAGAGGATTAACTGCTTGAGATAAAAAATGACGGTGGCCTTAAAAATATGTCAGTGGGACCAGCAGATGGTGTAGTGATAAGGTGCTAGACTCTCACAGAGCTGATTACAGTTCAAGTCCCAGACCTGCTGGCCTGAAAATCATACTGGACATGTGTGCATGCATCCCCAAGATCCCAGGAAGAGAATAGAGAAGGGATTGCAGCTTGGCCACCCACTTCAAGGGTGGCTTCTTGCTTTCCCTCTCATAGTCTCTGTTTCTCTCTCTCTGGTGAACATAAAAATCCTAAGAAAAAAATAAAAAAAAAAACCTCTAAAAACTAAGTTTTAAAAATATGTTTGAGACAATGTCAAATCTTCATATATTCTGGATTGAATTCAAGGCAGAATATCTTGAGATTGCCACAAAAGCACTGAAAAACCTGATTGCATTTCTAACATCCTGTCTCTGTTAAGCAAGGTTTTCTGCAGTGATAGCAACAGAACAAGATTGTGGGGTAGAGTAGACAGAGGCAGCACACTTTGGGTGTAGCTGCTGCCCATCACCCCCAGATAGGACCATCTAGTCTAATCAGGCCTCCCCACTGGTTCTGATTCTGCATTATAGTAAGTTGTATAATTATTTCCTTATTTATTACAATATAACAATAAGAGAAATAAAGTGCACAGTAAATGAAATTCACTTGAATTATCCTGTAAACATCCCTCTTATTCCATAGAAAAATGTTCTTTCACATAACTGGCTCTGGGCACCAAAATGATTGGGGACTTGCGATCTGAAAGTCTTCTCTGATTCTGTAACTGACCTATTCATTGGAATATACTCTAACATGTATAAAAACAACTTTGCCTACCTGGAAAATGCATGTTTTTATTACATGAATATCTCATTAGTTGAACTTATGACTTTGAATTAATATCAAGAAAATGCATACAACTGAACAAAAGCATAAAGATATTCTTTTGAGTTAAACCTACTACATTCTTCTTATAACCTAACTTTATTTTATTCAATTATCTTTTGCCACATGATGAATAAAGTTTCTATTCTCTTTCTACCATGCAATTGGATCTACTTTCCATTTAACTTTGACAATGACAAAAGAGTCATATTCTTAGACTTCAAATTCTCAAACTTTTTCTATTCTGCACATATTGAGAGGATTTTTATAAGTCATCAGTTCTCTTAACCAGCTTTACATCGATGATATTTAAGCACTACAGAAATAGTGAAGAAATCTTCAGTTGTAGAACCTCTACCTTACATAATTACTATCTACAGTCAATTGGCTTCCATATAGAAAACCTCCTTTAATAAGAACAATAAGTAACTTACAAGCTGGTAAGAGCCATTTTTCAACCACGTAAATCATGACAGTGAAAGTAAATTCTTAAATGGTTGGTAAAATATAATGTTTGTAATAAGACAGATGCTTTCTCAAGCTTATTTAAAAAAAGAGAGGCAGCCTTTTGTGTGTGTGTGTGTATCATTGATGGGTTTATCCAACCATAAAAGATGCATTTCCTTGTATTTACCATTTCATTCTGCTGATTATTACCAACACAGTGAACTGGCAAATGCAAATTCTAACTTGAATATTTTTGAGAGCAAATTAAAAACAAAGTTTGATAGTTTTTTTAAATCATTAAAATAAAATGCAAGATACAGCTTATAAAAATACTTCATTAAACAAAAAGATAAAATAGCGTATACAAAAAGGCACTGAAACTAGAAACTTATCAAACTATATTACACAAGAGTAAATGAAATAACTGCTGATTTTCAGCCTCAGAACGAATAGCCAGAAGACAGCGATTTAAACTATGGGAGCTGTTAACTACAGGCTTTAAAGTATAGCTTCTACAAAGAGGTATTTTTACACTGATCCCTTTGAAGTCGTGATCTATCAAATATTTTCAAGGGAATTGTTCAAATGTAAAACAGAAACATCTAAGGCAAAAATAGCTAGAAATTCAAACATCAATTCTAATTTATTTTTTCTGCTAAAAACTTCAGATTATAAAATGACACTTGTGTGATCTGAATTCTTCTTTCTCATCAATTTTCAGATAAAAAAAAATTTATTCCAAGTAGAAGTCATCAAGTAAAATCATAGAGTGTTAAATGTATCCATGTTTCTCTCTAATATTCAATTAAAATTTTTTTAAAAGAGGTTTTTTCCTTAGGGCTCGTGCACTCACTGGAGACAAACACAGAGACAGTGAGAAGGAAAGTTAGAAATTATCCCTGGGGGCATGGCCATACAACAATTCCTTCTCTTCTATTCTCCTTCCAGGAATTTGGGCACACACACACGTGCCCAGTGTAAATTACAAGCCAATGGGTCCAGGACTTGAGCTGTGATTGGCCATGTGGGAGGTCAGTGGTATAACCACTATGCCATCTGCTGGCCCCCAATGAGAAAGGAAGCTGACAGGTCTGGGACTCAAGCTGCTGTCAGCCATGTAGGAGTCCAGTGCCTTAACCGCCATGCCACCTGCTGGCCCCTCTCCCAATTAAGATTTTTAACAATGGGGACCAGCAGGTTTCATGGGGTTAAGGCATTGAACTCCCACTGCAGTGCTAATATTGGACCTGGTGGCTCAAAAATCATACCAGAGGTATGTTCATGAGTACCCAAAATCCTGAGAGAAGAATGGAGGAGAAAGGATTACAGAATGGGTATCCCCTCAGGAAGTAATTTCTTAATTTCTCTCTTTGTCTTTCTCTCTCTCTCTCTCTTCTCTGTGAGCACACATGCCGTATGGTAAAAAAAAATTAAAAATAAAATAAAATAAAATAAACAAACAAAAAACCAGAAACACAAACAAAATTTCACAATGAACTTATACATAACAATGGGAATTGGGTTTGGGGATAGATTCTACAAACCACTTTATCTTTAGGTTTTTGACATAGGGCCTGTGTGCTTGCTGGAGAGAGACAGGGAGAGAGAGAGACTGCAAGAGAGAAAGTGAGAATTCCTCCCCCCTAAGGAGGATGGCTATGCCACAGTTCCTTCTCCATTATCCTCTCAGGATTTGGGGCACACACACACACACACACATGCCTGGAATGATTTTAAGTAGTCAAGTTTGTAACTCAAACCTCAGTGGGCCACGAAGGAATCCAGAGGCTTAATCACTATGCCACCTGCTGGCCACACCATAGACTGCTTTTATCCGCTCCAAATAGTTTGCGTAACTACTAGGGAAAAGTGTACATTACCATTAATACCATTAGAATTATTTGCACTTTGCCTTTAGAGGGGAGAGTATTTACAAGTCGAAATGCAAATAATGACTTCCTCACAAAATGGAACAATATAATGTCATTAATTTATAGTGTTGTAGACATGTTCAATAGTCAGTGCACGTTCCTTAGGCAATTCAAGTTAATATTTAGAACACTGATTAATCTATTTTTATAAAGTGAACTAATATTTCATGTGGACTATAGCAGGACCTACAGAAATAATAGTGATTACTCTTATGTATCACCTTCAGAGTCAGTTACATATTGAACAATAAATAGTAAATAAAAAATGTGAAAAGAGCACAGGGTGTGGTGTATTTAACTGGTTAGAGGAGTGACTAGAAAGTTAGTTTAACAAGGTTTGTGCAAAGAGAATACTTTTGGCCTCAAGTTCCCATCCTTGGTAATAATATTGCTTTTTTTTCTATTAAAGGGAGGATATGTTTTGCGTGGAAATTTCTTTTATTGTTTCTTTTCCTTTTTTTCTAGAGGTATTCGTCTTAGGGTGCATGTACTCACTGGAAAGAGAGACAGAGATAGTGAGAGGAAAAGTGAAAAATCACTCTCCAGGGGGGATGGCCATGCTGCAATCCCTTCTCCTCCATTCTCCTCCTGTGATCTTGGGCACACACTCACACATCCAAGGTGAGTTTCAAGCCATCAGATGCAGAACTTGAACTGTGACTGGCCATGCGGGCGTCCAGTGACATAACTGCTACACCATCTCCTGGCCCTGAAATTTCTCTCATTTTTAAGGACCACAAAGGTCAGAGTGATCTTCTTGCACCTATTGTTTTTCAAGATCCTTTAAACAAAACAGCCAATACAGCCAAGGCAGTATTTTTTTAATCTTTCATGAGCAAAAGGCAATACTCTATTTTTCTGGATTTCCTACTAATAATATTGAAATACCAGTATATTCACACTGATGCTTTATTAAACACTGAGGTATAATTATAATTTCATCAATATTCCATGATCAAATGTTCCACCTGAGAAAACATCATGTTCCAGATGTTCCTTCACTAACTAGAGTCTCTCTAGAGCAGATCACTGGGGAAGGAAAGCTTGGTCAAATAAATCATCTTAAAGGAAAATTAGTCGAGCTATAAGATAACAGACTTGGCTCTGGGAAAAAAATATCAGACTGAAGGTAGTGGAAGAGTTTAACCTAGGGAGAAGAAGTTTGCCAAATTCTAAATGTGAAAGTCTGTCTACAGATTAGAATTACTATCCTCTCTTCCAATTCTCCCTACTCTATTCCCTTATCACACTTTGAAACCCCGTGTATTATTTTCCCTTTCTCTTTTCCCTTCACTCAGTCTAATTAATATAGAATTAGTAGAAGTAATAGCTAGGACCAAACTAGATTTGAATAAAAACAAATTACTAATAAATATAAAAACAATGACTAGCTTCACTAGCAACCCTAAATAAATCAATTATTAGAAAATGTCTTCAGAGGATTTTTTAAAAAGGAAACACGGTAATCATACATTCTGAAAACAATGGACTTTGTCTTATGCTCATTTTCAAGTAGAATGAAGCTCCATATATAGGTCTGAAAATACCAATGATTCAGATTTCAAATTTGTTCATGAAAAAGTGTTGTTACACTGAAAGTTTACTTGAATCTCAATGTTTTAAAAGACCCTCTATTCCAGAATAGCTACAGCAGAATGGTGAACAACTCCCATGTGCCCAAACTAGTCTGCGATAAGTTTAAACATTTTTGGAAAGATGGGAGAAACTTGTGGTTTATATACACAACTAATTCTTAAAATTATCTTCCATGTGGAATAGTAACAAGAAGCGGTTGTAGTTTGTTATGTTCATAAATAGTAAAAAATTTAAAAGTCTAAATGGGAATAAGATCTCAAAGGTATTGAGTGCTCTAAAATGATCCTTAGCAATCTATAAAACTGCTGTTCCTGTCTCTACAGTCACTGATTGGCACAGCTACAATGGCACAGCCAGTAGGACTTTGTGGCACAATTCTGGAGTCATACAGGAAGGCCCTAGGTTTAGTTTATGATTTGACTTGGGTGTACAAGGCACACTTGCAGTGGGATCTCACAATCCTAGCTGTCTGGGCATCAGGTTATTGTTTGCTTGTTTGTTTTTTTAGAGAGGTTTTTGCTATAGGACATATGTGCTTGCCAGAAAGACAGAGACAGTCAGTAAGCGAGAAATCACCTCCCAGAAGAGATGATCACGCTACAATCCCTTCTCCATTCTCCTCTAGGGATCTTGGGCACACATGCATATGTGCCCATCATGAGGTTAAGCCACTGAGTATGGGACTCGAATTAAGATTGGCTACATGGGAGTCCAGCGACATAGCATTACGTCAACTGCTGGTCCCAATCCTGTGGAGGGCACTGCATACTGAAGCCATCTTGAGCTATTGCCATCTTGAGCTATCCACCATCTTGGAAACCATTAGGTTTCACTCCTCATTGAGCAGTTTCTCAGAAATCATGTGACCAACCATTCTTCCCGAGGGGCCTGGGTTTCTGGGCAACGGGAGAGATCCACCCATACCAATGATTGATTCATGCTGTTCTATCTTATTTGCATTTCGGGCAACCAATCAATGCCCACCAGCCTGTATATAAGCTCATAATTCTTCCTCAATAAACAGACGACTTTAAGACTTGATCAGCACCTCGTCTTGTCCCCACTCTGTGTGTGTTTGTCCCATCTCTCACTCCCCTCCCCCCCAGGAAACTGTTTGACTGTCCTGTGGGTCGGGACACAATCCTAACTGTCTGGAAGGCTGGAAGGAGGACTGAGATGTGATAAACCCTGTGAGAGATATCTTTTTATCTCTCTTTCAAAAAAAAAAATCTTTAAAAAGAAAACCCGAAGTATTTACATATCTATGTGCAGAAATATTAGGATAAGAATATTCCATAGGGCTACTTTGGAGTACTGACATTCTGCATGCCCTTTGTCATTTTGCTATAGGCCTCTGTTATTGTATGATGAACATGCATTATTTACTAAGTATATGCATACATTTAAAAAGAGAACCACATTGTTTTTACATGTCAGTGAATAAGAGACATTGTAATGTGATGAGTAAGAAAAGTTGGAGGTTTAGAACAAATCATTTTGATAAAAAAAAAAATAAACACAAAGACATTATATCTCTTAAATCACCCTATAACATTCATATGGATTCTTGAGTAGTTTGGAGATCTCTTTATGAAAATTGAACGGCTTTGTTCTGTTATAAAAGTAGCTTTCTTTTGAGTTCTTCTACCTTTACTCTCCAGATTATGTCCATGCCATTGAAAATGTTACTTAAATTTCCTGTGATTCAGTTTCAAGTATGAATAACATATTGGGACCAGCAGTTAGTGTAATGGCTATGTCACTGAACTCCCATGTAGTCGACCATGGTTCAAGTCCCGGACCTGGTGGCTTAAACTCATGCCAGGCGCATGTCCGTGCATGCCCAAGATCCCGAGAGGAGAATGGAGGAGAAGGGATTTTGGCGTGACCATCCCCCCGGGGGTGATTTCTCACTTTCTGTCTCTCTGTCTCTCTTTGTCTTTCTGGTGCAAGCACACACTCTATAGCAAAAACAAACAAACAAACAAAAAAGCTCTCTGAAAATAAAATATCAAAATGGTCCCATAGCTTTGCTGCGAAGGTAGAATGTGGAGATAGTAAATTATACCAATTTCTTAGAAGATTTGGCCATTTCTTTCTCAAAATCCACTGCTCTCTTGTTAACAAAGTGTCCTCTCTGGAGAGCTAACATATCAGCAATAGAGCATTCTGTGTTCTGGGACTAACAGTTGGCGTGATGGCTATGTTGCTGGACTTCTATGTAGTCAACTGCAGTTTGAGCCCTGGACCCGGTGTCTTAAACTCTCGCTGGGCGCATGTATGTGCATGCTCAAGATCTCAAGAGGAGAATGGAGGAGAAGGGATTGCAGCATGGCCATCCTCCCTGGGGAATGATTTCTTGCTTTCTGACTCTCTGTCTCTCTTTGTCTTTCTGGTGAGCTCATGTGTCCTATAGCAAAATCCTCTCAAAAAATTAATTAAAAAAAAGAATATTCTGTGCTCTTATAATCCTGAAGAATGCTAGGGTCTCTCCATTACTTCCTCAGAATACTCCCTCAGTAGTGAGACAAATTGCCAGTTACTTATTTAACACAAGAGAATAGTTCTGAATTGACTTTACAAACAATTATAATACTTGTTTCCAACTGTTCGGTAATCACTGTGGCACAAGCCAGGCAGAGAACACAGGCACAGTGTGTGAGTTTGGCATTCAGAGAACTATGTCATGAAGGAAGGGAAGACAGGGAGCTAAGTTTAAAGCTTCTAACTGATAGGATGGAAAGAAGTCACATTATTAATTCAGTCTCCGTGTTCAGAAAGAAGAGTGAGGTCTGTTGGACCAAAATCAGGCATTAATTTTTAAAGAGGAAGCCTCTATTTTACTATGTTTAAATGTGAAAAGTTCATTAAGATCTGACGTGATTAGGACTATGTAGTAGTCTAGACTCACTCCGAAGATATTAGTAGTGGAGGATTCCTGTGTAATATTATCCCTTAAACATTTCTTGAATCTGTCTTTTGTCACTGGCTTATAAACCCACCACAAACTCTTCCCTGGGCAAATAGAAACCTCTCTGGTCTCTCTTATTCTATTCTGATCCTGCCTGCATCTTCCACAGTGCAGGAGGTATCCTAAATAGGTAGAGTTATCATGTTACTATACTTTTCTTTCTATACTTACTATACTATACAGGGGGTTTTACTATATTCTGATCCTCCTACCTCAGCCTCCCAGCTTCACTCCAGGTTTGTACCACCAAGTATGGCCCGTTTTTGTTTTTTGTTTGTTTGTTTGTTTGTTTTAGACATGCTGTATCAAGTTCTTCCTGCCTCAGCCTCCTGAGTCATCAGAATTACAGATGTAAACGACTTCACCTGGTCTTTAGGTTGGACAAGGAGGAGAGCCTGCCCCCCACTCCCCATGTAGTCCCTGCCTATCAAACATAGCATTTTAGAAGCACATGACACTGTGGCTAGGCTGGTACATATTTTTCCTCTCTCTAGATGTTTTTCATTGCTTCTCAAATTAATCAAACTCCTCCTCCTTGCAGAGGGGCAACTCTCTACAAATTCATGCACCATTTATGACCTACTTACCACTGCAGTCTCAGCCCTGATCTCCCTCTGAAATTTCTACAAACCAACTCCCCAAGTGCCAAGGTTGTTATTTACCCTCTAAGGTGAATATTTACTCCTCTTTCAGCACCTTTATTTATCCTACTTTCTCCTCTGAAATCAATTTCTCTCTCCAAGTATTCCTGATTAATGCCTCTAACTCATTACATTTTGATTCAAGAACATTTTCTAGGCCAGAACTCTTCTGATCAATGCTGACATCCAGAGCCATGTTGAATACCTTAAATCCACAAGTTCTCTAGAGCAGTAGTCCAGAACCCTTGAACTATGAACCCATATCAGTCTGTGGCCTATTAAGAACAGGACTTCACAGCAGGAGGTGAGTGACTGGCAAGCCAGGAAAGCTTCATCTATGTTAACAACCATTCCCTTGTCACTTGTATTACCGTCTGAGCTCTACTTCCTGTCAGATCAGCAGCAGCATTAGATTTTCATAGGAGCATAAACTCTGTTGTGAACTGTGATTGTGAGATTTATGGGTTGCATCCTCTTTATGAAAATCTAATGCCGGATGATCAGAGGTGGAGCCGAGGTATTGATGCTAGCACTGGGAAGCAGCTACATATACTGCATGATGTTGAGTTGTATAATTGTTTCACTATATATTAGAATGTAGTAATAATAATGTAAATAAAGTGCACAGTAAAGGTAAAGCATTTGAATCATCCTAAAACCATCCTCCCTCCCTCTAGTCCATGAAAAAAGTCATCATCCATGAAACTGGTCCCTGGTGCAAAAAAGTTTAGGCACTGCTGCTCTAGAGAGTATAGAAGTCCTTAAAGATTTAAGTGCAAACTAGTTGATAGTGTTTTTGTGCTGCTTTGAACATAAAAGAGCGAACTATTTCTCACCTTTGAATCTACTGAATGGGTACAACCTATTAAAATCATCCAGATGGGGAAAATATTCATATGTATAAACTCAAGGCATTTTAGTTAACCTATATCAAAGGATGCTTAGATCATAGATATTTAAAATTTAAAACTTTAGGCCATTGTTTTATTTTGGGGGGGAGGTGGGGTTTGGATTTTTATTTCTGTTTTTGTGCTAATTAGTATTACTTAATGTATATAGACATTTGAAATGCAAAAATTTGTCTGATTAACTCAGACAAATGTTAATTTTCAAATTCAATATTCTGTATTCTTATTTTTATAGAACTAGAACTGAGAAAATGGACAAGAACTTTTAGATAAAAAAAGATAACTCAGATATCAGCAGTGATTAATTTTAATTGCTTAATCACACCCTATTTAGAAGTGCTTTTCTCTTTTTTTTTAAATACACATCCTCATTTTATGCTTTTTTTTTAAAAAAAAAGCTTATATTTCTCTTGCTAACTGTTTTCTCTCTTGGAAAAAATATTTATTTAATTTCTTTTCTGCTCTTATATTTTCTCACACAAACACTGCATGTGCTGTGATTTATCTTTATTTTATTTTTCTTAACCCTAGGGCTAACAGCCCAATTAGAAAAATTCAGAGGATGCTGGCATAGAAAAAAAAAGTGCAAGGTCGACATGAAAAATAATTTTATTTTCTTTTTCTATACAGTAGTAGAGGCAAAACTTTGCCTCTACCCTCTTAAGTTTCCAACTGAGAATTAAATTGGCATAAAATAGATTAGCAGGAGAAAAGCACATAGATTAGTATAAATTTTATGTGACACAGGAACCTTCAAAATAAAGTAAAGAATCAAAGAAGTAGGAAAACCCAAATGATTTTATGCTAGGTTGAACAACATTGGAAAAGTAACCATGTAGGGAGGTGAAGAGAAGATAAGAACTATTTTAACAAGGTTTGTGTGTACAGAATTTTCTCAGGTAAGCTACCGCATTGAAGAATGTTCTTTTTTCCGAGGGCAGGGAGGGCATTATTCACAAGATAGTTTTCATCTGCTGTTTTCAGGAAGAAAAGAAAAGATTGGAATGTGTTTTTTAAAATACTTTTAGATCAAAGTTATCCTTATGAAATGTGGCATATTTGGTAGAGTGGAGAGCCTATTTTCAACCCTCTTAAAAACCAATCTGAATTGGCACTTCTAGAAAGTCACTTCAGATATTAGTATATCAACTTTATTTTGTTTGCAAAATTAAAACAGCTATCTAGAAATCTAGTGATATTAAAAGATCATGAATTAATTTAATGATTGGCTCAAATATGTAATGATTCCTCTAAAAAATTAGCTGGAAAATTTTTTTAATAATTATCGGTTCCAAAAACATAACCAATTACTAGAATTGGAATCAGTCTTGTACATTTTATTCTTCTTTTGAACTAAAAGCCTTTTTTTTTTCCCTGAGAGATTTTTGCTACAAAATTTATGAGTTCACCAGAGAAACAGAGAGACAGAAAGATAGAAAGGAAGAAATCATCCCCTGGGAGAATGGCCACTCTGCAATCCATTCTCCTCCATTCCCCTCCCAGGATTTTGGGCATGCACTCACACAGTTTTAAGCCACTGGGTCTGACTGGGTCTGGGACTCAAACCATGGTCAATCAAGTGGGGGAAGGGGTCCAGCATTTAGCCACTATGCCACCTGCTAGTCCTCCCCAAAACTATTTTAATCCAAGAAGGAATTCATATATGTTTTAACAAAAATTCATAAATATTTTCTTGTAAAGTGAAGTTATTAGCACATATAAGTCAACAACATGGTATCAAATTCAATTCCAAACAGAATTTTTCAGAAATGAAATTTGTGTGTATGTTTTCATTTTAAAACACCCTTTTTGGAATCAGCAGATAGCACTGGGGTTTCATCACTGGACTCCCATGTAGTTGACTACAGATTAAGTCCCAGACCTGGCAACTTAAACTACATTGGGCATGTGTGAATGCATGCCCAAAATCTTAAGAGAGAAATGGAGGAGATAAGATGGAGGCATGTCTGTCCTCCTAGGGAGTGATTTGCTTTCTGTCTGTCTCTCCGGCAAGCCCACACATCCTATAGCAAAAATCATTCTATTAAAAAAAAAATCCTTTTCTTTATTTTCTTGTCTATAGTCAAAAGATTTTCACCAAAGAATTTTAGATTTTTTTTTTTTTTGTAATCTCACATTTTAAAATAGGATATAAGACCTGGAATTAGGATTCTACTGTCTCTTTATTATACTGAATGAGGAGGAAAAAATACTTAGACTTGCAATTTATTTTAGTGCAAGATGCATTTCCCATAAACTTACACGGGTTAAAACAAATGAGGCAAGTGCTAGAGAAAGTCTGCATTTTTACTATTTGCAAATAGAATAACCTACAGGAATGCTCTGTCAAACTGCTGAACAAGCAAGAATTTTACCATCTTGTTGGATAATCTACTGATTAAAAAGTATTTCTCTGTGTAGGCAATCATTTGTATCTGTAGCCTTGGGCAAGGTTTTTCCATACATTTCAAGTTGTACTTTAAATTTCCTGGCAAAGAAAGGTAGAATACATCAAACCTTGTCTATTTGCCTTGTTTACGGAGTAACCTACCACTGAAGCTTCCCTGAATATTTATTGGAGTGTGTTGAAGTTTCAAGAGACAACTAAGTGATTCGTTTAGCAGTAGAGGAGACACTGATCAATAAAATATGCCGGGTCCCTGATTTAAATTCATACTAGCAACTTCAACAAAGGCCAGTTATAATAACATTTGTAAAATTCCATTTTGCGTGTGTGCGTGCACTTGTGTGTGTGTATGTGTGTGTGTGTGTGTGTGTGTGTGTGTGTGTGTGGTGTTTCAGATGGGGTCTGCTGTGTCACAGTCTTCCACCTTGACCTTCTGAGTAGCTGGAACTATTGGCAAGTGCCGCCACATGAAGCTTTTTAAGGAGGGCCTAGAATTGAACTTGGGTCTCCCATGTGGCCTCAGCCTGCCTATCAGATGCATCCAGTATGAGCTATGTAGTTGGGAAATATTCATTTATTTACAGCAAAAAAAGCTGATGTCATTTTACTGGTTATTTAAACATAATATCAGGAGCCAGCAGGTAGTGCGGCAGTTAAGAGAACTAGACTCCCACATGGCCAACTGTAGTTCAAGTCCCAGACATGACAGTTTGCTTTCTCATGTTTCCTTTCTCCTTCTCTCTCTGGCCAAATTAAACATAAATAAATAAATAAATAAATAAATAAATAAACAAACAAACAAACAAACAAACAAACAAACAAATAATTCTTTTAAAAAGTGAACATAATAATATAGACACAAATTACAGCAGAATACTGAATTTTTTTTAATCCTTAAAATGATAGTCACTGACAATTTAGATAGAATTGAGAGAGCTCTTGAGGCTCAGTTAAGTTTATAATACAGACCTGACAATATCCAAAAACACTGGATTTAATGGTTCTATCCTGAGTAAAACTAACCGTTATTCCTATCTGCCCACTTTTATAGTCAGTCACAACTCTTATGTGCAAGTACACAAGCAGAGACTCCTCTCCTCTCCTCTCTTAGTTTCTCTTTCTCTCTTTGACACAGTAACACACACTCACCCATTAATTCAACAGGTACAAATAAGCATTTCCTGTATTCTAGGCACTGTACAGGCAAAAAAAAAAAAAAAAAGAAAAGAAAAAATATGTTTCTTGCAGGGCTTATAGCACAGAGAGGTAAGAGACATGTATATGATCACTTATGAGGAAGGGAGGAGGGTACAGGAGTCACACACCCAGGTAGTGCAGGCGTAAAAGGAGGGTCTTGTCATTTATTACGGGAGATGGTGAGTTTTATAAGAAACAGGTGTTCATATGTATCTTTAAGTGAGGAAAAAGTGTAAAGTCATTTTTAATTAAATATCTTTGGGGAAAAGATCAATTGTGGGTATCAGGTCAGAAAAAAACATCAGTGGAAATAGACTAGTGCTCAATGTTGTGAGTGGACGTCCTTGTAAGTAGAAAATGCAATATGGCCTAAAAGAACGAACAATAAGGTCTCAAACAAGGGTATTATAGATGTTTTAATGGTTTAACTACATCAGTTGTTTCCTTGATTATTTTCTATTTCATTGTTTTATCTTTTTTAAAAATAGCCTCTTGTATTGCAAAAAAGGGTCATTCTTTTTTTCATTTAATTAAAAATTCCTTTGTTTGTTTTTGTCTCATGCATTTTTATAATTGATTTGAAACAATTTGTGCATTTTAGGTAACACATGATTATAGCAGATATATATTTATCTGTGTGTGTGTTTTATATGTATATACATATATATATATAGAGAGAATTTTTTTAGCCCAGAAATCCTATGAGACTTTTATGTTATTTTTTAAATCCCAAGTAGTCAGTAATTCGTCTTTTTTACCTACTTTGCATTTTATATGTCCACAATGAAATAAACACATACATTTCAATACATTCCAGCACCTATATCTGTAGATGATGTTATTCTTTCTTTTCTTCCTGCTACTCTTTTACTCTCTAAACAGTCTCCTTCGACATTCTATATATACATAGGGATGTATTTGTACCAAAGAAGAAACATTTTTATGTTCTTCCAAATATAAATATATTAATCCATTGAATAATTTATTATTTACATTTAAGCATTTGGAAGTTTGGTATATATACAGTATGGAATACTACTCAACCATAGAGAATGGTGAGACATTATCATTTAATACAAAGTGGACGAATATAGAAGATTTAATAAGAGACTTTTTTGCTGTTTTTTCTTTTTTTTTTCTTAGAGAGTTTTTCTGCTATAGGGTACGCGCGTTCACCAGAGAGAAAGAGAGAGAGAGACAAAAAATGAGAAATTATTACCCACGGGGGATGGTCATGCCGCAATTTCTTCTCTATCTCCTCTCAGGATTTCGGGCATGCACACACACACACACACATGCTGGCATGAGTTTTAAGCCACTGGGTCGGGACTTGAATCACAGTCAACTACAGGTAAGTCCATCGACGTAACTATTATGCTATCTGCTGGTCCCTATTTTTTATTTTTCTTAATGGCAAACAAGTATAAGTTTTTTATTTTCTTAATCTCCTAAATATATTTTCAACTCTATAATACATGTCCAAAGTAAAAATACCACATTATATTTTTTAACACATTTGTCAAAATTGTTTTTAAAAAGTAAATTTAGTAAAATAATATGGATAGTAACAGACGCTTTTGAGAGGAACTACAAATTATTAGGGAACAAAAACAAATGGGAAATGATTGTAGGTTAGTATTAAATAATTTAAGATGCTAATGTTTGTATTATCTAAGTTAATTATATTTGGACTATAATATATTATATTTGCTTACATATAAAAGAGGTGTTTATAGTCTTTAATATTCTGCTTTCCAAAGCCTTATTATATTGTAATGATTCTATGTTTTGTCTTGTTTAGTTTTGTTTTCTGTTGAACACCCCCTTCTTAATCACTTTGAACTCTCCACCCCTCTCAGTTTGACATTAGCTCCATTTCAGGTGCCGTGAACCTTAGAACCACCCTCCTGCATTACACTAGTGGCACATTTGGGATGTAACCTTAGCCTGGCTATGAAGTTCTCTTTCCCCTAATCATCCCTGACTTACAACAGATACCGGTTCATCACCCAAATAAGGCTACTTTTACATTCTAATGATCTGGTGAAATTTGGGGAAACATAAAAATGTCTACCTGCTTCAGGTGCTGAGTTAACAGGAATCTGACAGGAAGCTGTTCCTGGCTATTCTACAGAGCTGCCTTAGGGTAAAGCTAATTCAGAAGAAAACAAATTCCAGAGATATGTGCAGACAGAATGTTGGATCGTGTACACATCTAGATTTATCAGTACCAGAAATACGTTTTTCTAATGGGTAAATCTTCATTAATGGCCTCAATTAAACATTTCTTATATGACTATATTGTCCCAGGTAATATACTACGTAATTGGCATGAAGTGATAAAAAGACATAGATCTCTTTGATGTTTTCTCTAAAGCAAAGGGACAAGTATATGAGTTCAGCAGAGTTTTGGAGGATTATGAGAAAAAATATTTTCGAAGTATGAACAGAAAAAAACAAAAAGAAAGACAGTCAAAACAATGTAAAGATAACTTTTTAAAAACTATACAAAGATTAATCTTTGTTAGGTTCTCAATAGCCAATAATAAAGCAAATACCCTTAGTGAATGCCTTCTCTATGGAAGGAGGAATTAAAAAAATAGACTAAGGCATAAAAAGCAAAGTTCATGTAAAAGCCAACAATGCCTTTTTTTTTTTCATGTTGGTATACCTTTAGAACAAACTTCATGTGATAACCTTTTGATTTATTTCTTCAACTAGTAAGAAATGGGACACTCAGAATGCCTAAACTCTTTCTAGATCAAAAAATTTATCACACACACAATAATAATTGTAAAATAGAAAGCTCCAAGGCTGCTTACATATAAAATCTATACTGGGAAATACGTTAGATTTGTGGAAAATAATACATTAGTTTCTGTAGTGCCTTTCAGAATAGAATTTATGGATTTAGAAACAAACTGACATTTTTCTTACTAACAGCAGTTGAAAATGGCAACGTTGATTCATTGAATGAACAACTGTATCTGTGTTTGAAGAAGAGTTGTAAGTAGTTGCACAATTGCTATTTCATGGTCTGTAAGCAAGAGTTCAGAAAAAAGATTATGCCAAAAAAGCCTATAATAAATATTTTGTTGACAAATTATTATTAATGGAAGAAGATTATTATGTTATAGTTAAATTAACTATCCATAAAATATCTATTAGGAAATATTTGATACTGCCTATCATTCGTCATATGATAACAGTCATTTATAATTTGCTAAAACATCCAATATCTTTTTGTGTATGTGGTTAATCATATTGATTTATTTTAAAACTTATTATTTTGTCTACATAAATCTATTTTAAAAAATCATATATTTCCTCAGAGAATAACTCATTAATGGACTTGTCACTAGGCAATTCAGATATTTTTTTTTTTTTTGAGAGGTTTTGCTACTGGACATGTGCGCTCACCAGACAGAGAGAGACAGAGAGACAGAAAGCAAGAAATCACTCCCCAGGGGGGATGGCCACACCGCAATCCCTTCTCCTCCATTCTCATCTCGGGATGTTGGGCACACATGTACACATGCCCGGCATGAGTTTAAGCCACCGGGTCCAGGACTCAAAACGCGGTCGACTACATTGGAGTCCAGCAACACAGCCATTACGCCAACTGCTGGTCCCGAGATAAATTTAACTATGGTCTTTTTCAGTAAGAATTTTAAAGGGGTGTCTCCTAGTAGAGAATACATTTGCAAAATGATCATTATCCTTTCTGCTGCTCCTATTAGAAGGTAAGAGTAAAGCTATTGACTAAAACAGACACACCAACAAAGAAACAAGAATGTGCTGTATGACATCAGCTCTAGTTGCTGGACAAACTCGGTGCTCTTACTTAAAGCACTTAGGTCAAAAATCAATCATCAGTTTGGTAGAGATAACGAATCTTAAAAAAAAGAAAAATTATTATAGGTTATAGGGCAAGTGCACTCCCTGGAAAGAAAGAAAAAGTGAAAGAGTACTCCTGAAAGGGGATGGTCAAGACACAGTTCCTTCTCCTCGATATCCCTTTTCAGTATTTTAGACACCATGCATGTGTACCCTGCATGTTTTTCAAGCCACTGAGTCTGGGACTTGAATCGCACAGTCAGCCATGTGAGATCCAGCTGTCTCAACCACAAGGCCACCAGCTGATCTAAGATGATGAATCTTTGCAAGCGCAGTTTGAGTAAATGTGTGATTTTAAAACTTTTCAATTAAAGTGAGAAAGTGGTATAGTGGTTAAGGAACTGGACTCCCACGTGATCAACCACAGTTTGAGTCCCAGACCTGGAGGCTTGAAACTCATGTTAGGCACATGTGTGTACATACCTCAAACCCTGAGAGAGTGGAGGAGAAGGGATTGTGGCATGGCCATCTGCCCCAGGGTGAGGGGTGATTTCTCACTTTCTCTCTCTTCATCTCTCTTTCTCTGTCTCCAGTGAGCACATGTGCCCTATAGCAAAAATCTTTCAAAAAAAAAAAAAGAAAAAAATTATTTTTATATTCTACTCTGATTAAGTGAATCATTAAACAATTTCAAACATTATATTGATAAATTAAGTATAATTAATGTGTGCTTAAATTATCTTGTTTTATAAGGAGAAATTATATAACCTAAAAGATGCATATGTTTTACTTGTTATAATTTTTTCTTTTGTTTTTAATTGTAGAAGGCATGTGTACTAACCAGAGGGAGAGAAAGAAGAGAAAGGAAGAAAGCATCCCCAATGGAATGTGTTCATGTCACAATCCTTTCTCCTCCATTTCTCTATTCTGTCCATATTTTGGGCATGCACAGTGGACCTGACATTTTTTTTTTTTTTTTTTTTTTTTTTTTTTTTTGGGGGGTTTTTGCTTA
>NW_006206449.1:1281771-1291103 GCF_000334495.1 Tupaia belangeri chinensis | reverse complement strand
TCGAACCGCGGTCGACTACGTGGGAGTCCAGCGACATAGCCATTATGCTAATTGCTGGTCCCATGGCATGGTTTATAAGCAGTGAGATCAGGATTCAAAACCTGAGATCTGGCTTCCTTAACGCCTAGGGTACTGTTTGACCTAACTGTTACTTTTAAATTGTTTGTATATACTTTAAACATTTATTAAAGGATAATAAATGTAGTAATTTTTAAGTAGTTACAAATTAGACAAAATAGATGAAATATTTCTTTTTGATGTTCAGCAGAAAGAAGCACAGCTTTTAAGTAGTTACAAATTAGACAAAATAGATTAAATATTTCTTTTTGATGTTCAGCAGAAGGAAAAACAGTAAGCACAGCATTATAATCACTGAAAGAAGGAAAGTCATGGAGGTGAGCTTGATCATTGCCCAGACCCCCTGCCTGGGACAGGGTCCTGACTAGACCCATGAATTAAAGGGACAGAGAATAGATTAACAGGAGAAAAGCATACACATTTATTTAATACAAATTTTATGTAGTCTGGGAAACCTCATTAAAATAAAATGAAGATACAGGCTCAGTCATGGTAATGCAGAAAGTAGGATGCCTATGTGTGGAAGTAGGAAGCCTATGGGGAGACCCAGGATTTGGAAATTGGGTTCATTTGAACATGGTGGCACCCATGAGAAGCATGCTCCCATGACTGGCTAGCTAGATATCTGGGCTGGAGAATCATCGTGTGGTGATATCTTGTCAAGTATATATTTATTCCCCACAGCCCTTGTCCCATGGGGGGGGGGAACTAATAATAATAATAATAATAATTGTAATGAAGAAGATGAAGAGGAAGAAAGAAATAAAAAAGGAAGTAAATGCAAAGAAGCACCAATAGTTACGTGTATAATGAAGTAGACAAGAAAGAGTAAGTTGTGAAAAAGCAAATTATGTTGGGAGGCTTAGAGGATCAGAGTTATTTTAACACAGTCTGTACATGATTGTCTTGGTTTCAACTTCTTGTCCTTGAGAACAAGAATGCTGCCTTTCCTTCTAGTATATACAGAGAGTCATTTACATGGGAATTTCATCTTCTGCTCTTAAGAAACAGCATAAGGTCGAAGTGATCTTCTTGCACCTGCTGTTGTTCGAGTGTCTTTAACTTGAACAGTCAATATGCCAGAGGAAAATATTTTAACACTTCAGTGGAATATAAAATTTGCACAAAAAGAATTCTAGAGGAGAAAGCCAAGCAGAAAACAATACATAAAAATCTTCCTGATTCTTGAATTTTTGACTAAATAACACCTTCTCATGAAACCCTGAAAAGTTAGACAAAAACCTCTTAATGAAAGGATTTTTTTCCCCAGGAAACTATTGTGACAATTCTCAGTTTACATAGATTGGGAAATTATTCAAGATAAAAGATACTACATGAAACATAACTTGGAATTGAGGCTAAATAAACCTCAGATTAAAAGCTATTTAAGGTTGTACTTATAGGGTTTTAAATTAATGGTGCAAACAAATCAAACTGATATGCTAATAAGTTAACTACATTGTAGGAAAAGTATTTAAAAATTTTTTAAAAATTTAAAAATGCAAGTGAAATCCAACATTCATTAATGTAAAGTACACAATGTCTGGCTTCTGATGAAAAATATTGCACATATGAAGCTTTAACCTGTAACAAACATAGCCTATAACCCATAAAGAAAGTCATACATAAGAGGTGATGAAATTATCAGGCAAGTACAAACATACACCTTCTCGAAACACTGGAAAATAAAATATTGGAAATGTAAAAACCAATGGGTGAGACTAGCAATACATAGAGCACTGTATAAAAAGAGATTAGTTCATTGAACATGTAGCAAAAGAGTCCATCAAAAATAGAGAAATGACACTAAATAATACATAGATTTTCAGATACATGTTAAAAAAATAAGTTGGTTAAACACAAATGAAATTTGAATCTAAAAAGGAGAGGCAACCACAAAATATTTTTAAAAAGAGCGAAAAATTTTCTAAAACTAACCCATATGTCCAAGAACTTTAACAAATTCCAAATAATGTACACACATGAACATAGAAATAAACATACCACAGCAAGAATCATTGTAAAGAAATTACTAAGCACCAGAGATGAAGAGAAAATATTAAGATCAGTAAGAAGAAAATGACTGATACATACACAAGAACACAGATAAGAATAAAGCCATATTTCTTATCAGAAACTATGCAAGCCAGAAGGAAATAAACTGATATCTTTAAAGAAGTAAAAGATAAAAACAGAAAAACCTGACAACTAAGAACCATACACCCAGTGAAAAATATCTAGGCAAAATAAAAACTTACTTCAAACAAACAAACAAAAAAAAGAGTAAAGAAAATGTGCAAAAAACACATTTGCAATTCAATAAATGCAAGCAGGAGGAAAATGATACCATATGGATATATGAAACTATAAAGAAATAAAAAGCTACAAATGGTAAATATGTGAGGGAATACTTAAAACATTTTTCTTACTTTTAATTTTTGAACGTAATTAATTATTTAAAGTAAAAACACAGCAATATATTTTGGGGTTTATAATGCATATAGAAATAAAATATACGAAAGCTATAGCACAAAGTACAGACTGGGAGAAACAAAATACACAAATATATAAGGGACTATGATTGCATATTAAGGGATAACAATATTATTTAAAGGTAGATTTCAGTAAGTCCAACATTCACATTTTAAACTGTAGTGCTGTTACTGAAAAAAAAAAATTAACAAAAATGTGTAAGCAATAAGTCAATAGTGTAGGTAAGTTGGAATGGTAAAATATTTCAAAAATTAAAAGAAGGCAAGAAAATATTAAAAAGAAACAAAAAGAGACACAGAAACATAAAACAAATACGGAGTCAACAGAGAGATCCCAACCATATGGTGGTTTTATAATGTCAGAAACTTATATGGGCTGGGGTCAATAGGTGGCATTGTGATTAAGGCGCTGGACTCTCACTTGGCCAACCATGGTTCAAGTCCAGGACTTGGCATCTTGCTTTCTCCCTTTCCCTTTCTCTCTCTCTCTTTCTGTCTCTCTCTAGTCAAATTCAAATGGTAATAATAACAAATACAATTAAATAAGGGAATAATTCTTTTAAAAAAGACACTTAAATGGGCTAAGTATTCCAATTAAAGACAATGATTGTTTCCACCAGTGGATGGCATAATGGTTACATTGCTGGACTCCCACAAAGTCGATTTTGGTCTGAGTCTTCGGCCTGGTGGCTTAAACTCACATTGGATGCATGTGAGTGCATGCCCAAGGTCCCTAGAAGACAATGGAGAGGAAAGGATTGTGGTGTGGCCATCCTCCTGGGGAATGATTTCTCTCTTTCCGTCTCTCTGTCTGGCGAGTACACACACCCTATAGCAAAAAATCTCTCTTAAAAAAAAAAAAGACAATGATTGCCATCTTGAGCAAGACTCAATTAGAAACTGTCTTACCAAAAATATTTTTTAGAAGTAAAAACATTGATAATAAATAAAAAGTTATGAGAAAAATATACCATGAAAATGCTAAACCTAAGAAAGAAGGAGCGACCATGTAACTTCTAGCAAAATACACTTAACATTTAATATTATCAGAAGTGTAAAGGGACATTTTGAAATGATAAAGCAGTTAAATCAAGAAGATAAAATAAATCCTAAATATATACATGTCCAATAAAAGAATGTCAAAATATATAAACAAATACTGAAAAAAAATAGAAATCCACAATTAAAAATGGAAAATTTCATATCTTTCCAAATAATTGGTAGGACAAATAAAATATCAGCAAGATTATTGAATAACTGAACAACATTGTCAGTGTGGCTCTGCTACCCAAACAAGGTAAAAACACCTAAAAGAAATTTTTTTAAAAAGTACTGAGCTCACTGACCCTGGTAAGTATGAAGACACTTAAAGTAAACTTAGCAAATCGAAAATATATTAACTAGGGTATTATCACTTCTAAGTTCGGTTTATGTCAGGAATTCAATACAGATTTAATATTTAAAATGTCAATCAACGTTATCATCCATGTTAATAGAATAAGGGTATAAACCATAAAATTAAACTCAATTAAAATTTGTTTATGATTGGGAGCTGCAGATGGCATAATAGTTACATCGCACATTGTCAACCACAGTTTGAGTCCCAGTGGCTTAAAATTCACACCCAGTGCATGTGCATGCATGCTCAAAATCCTGAGAGTAGAATAGAAGAGAAGGGATCATGGCATGGCCATTTCCCCTGGGAGATGATTTCTCACTTCCTGTTTCTCTGTCTCTCCAGCAAGTGCAGGTGCTTTAAAGCACTGAAATCTCTCTCTCTCTCAAAAAAAAAAAAAAAAAAAAACAAAAAGAACAAAAAACCTTAGTAAAGTAGGAAGACTCCTTCCTAAACTCAGTAAAAGGTACCTTTGGTAAACTTAGAACAAACATCATAGTTAATGAGAAACTCATGTATGCTCTCAACTCTTGAGTTTGGGGAAATCACAAGGAAAGCTATGTTTGGTAAACTTAGAGCAAACATCATAGTTAATGATAAAAGCATGTATGCTCTCAACTCTTAAATTTGGAAAAAGTGCAAGAAAGTCATTCAATATTTCTGTTCAATGATGTATTCAAAGTAATAACCAGTGCAATAAACCAAGAAAAAAAAATCTAAAAGACATGAACATGTAAATAAAGAAATAAAATCTTGTTATAGCAAGATAACATGAAAAATAGAAAATCTTAAGAAAGATTAAAATAAACACAATAGAATTATTAAATATATTTAGGAAAATCACAGGATATAAGATACATATGCGAAAATCTATTGTTTTTCAATGTAATAGCAACAAAAACCTTTAAAAATATTCTAAATATTTTAATACTTAATCTAAAATATTCTAATTTTGACACAATAGGGCAGCAGGTGGCACAGAGGTTAAGTCTCTGGATTCCCACATAGATCCTGGACCTAACTGCTTGAAAAAAATCACACTGGGCATGTGTGCATGCATGCCAAAATCTTGAGAGGACAATGCAGAAAGGACCCATAGCATGGCCAACCCCCTCCTCCACTCCCAGGGTGTGATTTCTCACTTCCCCTCTCTCTGTCTCTCTCTGGCAAGCACATGCGACCTATGACAAAAAAATAAACAATAAAACATTTTGACACCAAAGACAATGGGAAATAGTTAACATCAATGATACAAATGTGAATAAGAGATATTTTCTTTTCTCATTGATTTTGATTTCTTATACAGACATAAACAGACATATAAATAACTAAATATGATACAAACATTATCAGGGTAATACTAACCATCTTCAAAATCAATAATTACTGAAACAGTGAAAATGATCACTGGGTGCTTCATACATGTAACACCCAGTGTTACAGACTTTTATTCATGATGTGATGTTCAGAGTCAAGCAATTTCTTTTTGTACATATATCAGTTTTTAGAGCTTATTTATTGTATTTAGATGATTGATTTAAAAAGGGAAACTATTTAGGCCAGGATGCTTCATAAAATTGCATGGCAGGCCAGCACATGGCATGGAGGTTAGGCAACTGGAACCCTGATGGCTGACTGAATGGTTCAAGTTCTGAACCTGAAGTTCTTAAAATTATGCCAGGGGTATGTGTGCATGTGCCCAAAATTCTGAAGGGAGAATGGAGAAGGGATTGCAGTGTGCCCCCTCAGTGGGGTGATTTCTCATTGTCTCCAATCTCTGCTTAGTAAGCATACATGCCCTACAAGAAAAACAAACAAACAAAAAACAAGAAACAAAATCAAAAAACTACATGGCAACTGATAGAAGTGACCAAATCCAATTCAACTTCCTTTCCACTGATAAAACCTAGTCACTTAATCATGTATGCATGGGAGAGGGGTAAAGGAATAAAGTACCTGCAAGGACACATTTCTGCAATGAGTCTACACAATAGTGAAAGGAAACAGCCATCTCTTCCACAGTGAAATGGAAAAAAAAAGTGCAATAGCAATACTGAAAATATATACAACCCGCATTTCAGTATTATTCTGTGATTCAATTTTGAGATCTCACCCCAGTTGCTACCTTCATAGCATTAATGAATTCTGCCAGGGAATCTACAGGCAATAGGGTTTACTGATGAAAGGACTGTGTTTTATGAAGTCTTATTGTGGGGCCAGCAGATGGTGGACAGCTATGTCGCTGGGCTGTCACATGGCTAACCATGGTTCAATCCCAGACCAGGCATGTGTGAGTGCATGCCCAATATCTCAGGAGGAAAATGGAGAAGGGATTGTAGCATAGCCATTCCCCTAGGGGGTGATTTCTCACACTCATTTTCACTGTTTCTGTCTATCTCTTTCTCTCTCTCTCTCCAGGGTCACTGTGCCCTAAGGCATAAACCTTTACCAAATAAATAAATAAATAAATAAAGTCTTATTGTGCCAGCACGGTTTACTGTAGATGTGAGTGACTATTAATAGGTGATGAACTTGAAGCAGATTTCTTGGCTAGAATTTGATACAATTTGATAGCTTAAGAAATAAGGAAAGGGGTGCCGTGCAAGGGTGTGGCATGTTGGTTAAGCTGCTAGATTACCACATGGCCAACAATGGTTTGAGTCCCAGACGTGGTGTCTTGCTTTCTCACTCTCCTTCTCCCTCTTGCTGGCCAAATTAAAGAATAATGATAAAAAAAAAAAGTTAAATAAATAGTTCTTTTAAAAAATAATAGAAATTCATCTGTGTTTATAAAGCATTTTAGTCAAAAATGTATTTTTGCTTGTTTTTGTTATTATTCTTTAGTTGAAGGTGACAAGCTGGGAACATTAGAGTGACTCTAAAATTTATACTAGTATTATATATATTATTAAATATATGATATTTAATACATAACATACAATATTTAAATATTATATATATACACACTATAATATATATTTGGTAAAAGGGCAGTGTTTTCAAAAAGCACAGTGCTTTTTGCTCTGTTACTGCTGTAACATGTCATTGGACTGCAATTAAGAGATATAGCAGGGACCAGCAGTTAGCATAATGGCTATGTCACTGGACTCCCATGTAGTCCACAACGGTTCGAGTCCTGTACCCAGTGGCTTAAACTCACACCATGTGCGTGTGTGTGCGTGCCCAAGATCCTGAGGAGAGAATGGAGGAGAAGAGATTGCAGTGTGGCCATCCCCCCCCGAGGGGGTGATTTCTTGCTTTCTGTCTCTCTGTCTCTCTCTGTGTTTCTGATGAGCACATGCGCCCTATAGCAAAAAAAATAAATAAATAAAAATTTAAAAAAAAACTCTCCAAAGAAAAGAAAAGAGATACAGCAAAAATAATTTTCTCTTTTTCCAAATTGACTACAAAACTCAGAAATCTGTAAGGTCTAATAAAAATTTAATTTAAAATATGTATAGGATAATCATTATCAGGAGAAGAAAGAACTACTAACTGATTAGTGAAGACACATGTTAATGATGCATCAACTAATAAATCCCCAAACATAAGTATGTGATCTTGGACAGGGGTACGGTAAATGGGAGACAGACAAGAAGGAAACACAAAGAGTAAACTGTGTACAAGCTCTTGTAACAGGAGGAAAAGGAGTCCTTTAAAGATGTACAAAAAGAAAGTGATTTATTTTCATGTATTTTTAAAACAAAATTAGAAAATCTAGAAACAAATAAATTTGTTGCACATACATTTGCTAACTCTTGGGAATGTAATACCAGGATTCCTAATAGAGATATTTATTACAACTATTCAATTACAAAATATAATCAGTAAAGACGCCCCAAATATGCAACTGAAAGTAGTCAAATTTTAGTACTGACAATTAATTCTGTCAGTCCTGTTCTACCTTATTAATCAACTATTCTTTTAGCTATGTCAATGTGAGCAAGTAAAGGATACTATAAATTCAAGATTATGTAAAATCACTATATATACAAATCTAAACTGTTAAGGTAAATAAGAAAATGCAAGACCATTTACAAGCATTAGCAAGCTATTCTTTCATGTTACTCAAAATAAACAAATAGCAGGCCACCAGGTAGGGTGGAGATTAAGGCTCTGAACGCCCACATGGTCTACCACAGTTCAAGTTTGGGACCTAGCAGCATAAAAATTATGCCAGGTGTGTGAAGGTGCGGGCCTCAAAATCCTGAACAGAGAATTGAGAAGAAGGGATTGTGTCATGGTCATTCCCCATGGGGGGTGATTTTTCACTTTCCCTGTTTCTGTCTTTCTTTTTCTCTCCCCAGTGAGCACAAATACCTTAAGGTAAAAAACAAACAAACAAACAAAAAAGCCCAAAACCCCCAAACTAAGGCAAAAAACAAACAAACAAACAAAAAAGTCAAAAACCTCCAAATAGGTAACTTGCTGAGACTCATGTAATATATTCTTCATTATTTGAGGAGAGTTACAGAAAGGATCACAATCTTTTCATGGTATTCAAACAACTTCTTAATAGTAGATAGCTATTTGTTTATTTGTTTTTTTGCAAAATTGTTACATCTGTTTAAATAGGAAACATGCTCTGAGTATTTTTTTTTTTAATAATGCTTTGTACTATTTTAATTTGTTCAATACTGGCTATTTCTCTGAAAAAATAAGTAAGAAAAGCTACATGTAAGATTCATCTTTTTTTTGGAGGGGGGGGACCAGCAGGTGGCGTGGTGGTTGAGGTGCTGGACACTCCCACATGGCTAACCATGGTTTGAGTACTGGAACTCATGACTTGCTTTCTCACTTTCCCTCTCTCTCGCTCTCTGTGTCTCTCTCTGGCCAAATTAAAATAAATGAATGAATAAATAAAATTAAGTAGAAGATTAATTTTTTTAAGAATTATTTTATTTAAATTTATTTATTTAATTTGACCAGAGAGGGACAGAGTGAGAGACAGAGAAAGAAGGCTGCCAGGTCTGGGACTCGAACTGTGGTCAGCCATGTGGGAGTCCAGCACCCTTAACCACCACACCACCACTTCTGGCCCTGGATTCCTGTTTTATGAATCATTAATTGTCTCTTATTACAACTGCTAGTTGAATCTAAAGGCTTTTTCAACTTTTTAGTGGTTCAAAAAAAGTGTGAGGTTTACTTGAGGTAGGGAGTGGTGGCATTTAGAATTTCATTCTATGATCACTGTTTCTAAAGTACATGTTAGTAAATCTAACATCACTGATAATCAACTAATTTACTGTCATTGTACTCATATTTCTCTCAATTTTGTAATGTTAATTAAGATGAGTAACACTTCATTTTGTTCTAATGTATTTATATGGATAATTACAGGTTATGTAGTCATCAGTGATGTTAGA
>NW_006206449.1:1273820-1281721 GCF_000334495.1 Tupaia belangeri chinensis | reverse complement strand
CCCCCAAAATACATTTTGATTAAATATACTGAAAGAAATCAATCAATGAAAGAGAAAAATAATTTCTTATATATAAATTTCTATATAGAAAAATAATCTGAGTTTATTAAACAGCTTGTGATTTATGACAAATATTTTTTGTAATGTTATCAACTTTTAAAAATAAATTGATCATTTTTTTGACATTGTGAACATAGAATGATATTGGATATCAACTATAATTATTATTCTTGTCATAGTATAATGACACGATGTTAATAATATCTCTTCTCTAGTAGTAAAAAGTGGATTGATATATTATTGAGCCAGAACATGTAAATTATATTTTATCAGAAATATAAAACTAAAACAATTATTAGTACATAAAAATGCTCAGAAATGTGAATTATACTAAAATGACGAGTCCATGGATTCAGTTTGTTTTTACATCTTCTATCAGTAAAACTTTAATAGGAAAATCCTGCTAGTAACAAAAATTACTGCATTCATAAGATACAAACCTTGCTATTTAATGAAGAAAATCTCAAAGGAAAAATTCAAAAGAAAAATTTAAAAGTTAAAAAGATAATTCTCCTCCACCAAAAAAGTCTTTTTTGATAAAACAAACAATATCCCCAATATTCAAGAAGATAAAATATGTTTCATAGAAAATTATAGAGTAATTTTCAAATTGTTTTTAGATATTTTTCTTAAAAGTGGGCAGAAATAAGCAGTCATAATAGTTGTAATTAAAATTTTATTTCCTATATACTGAATAATAAATATTAGAGTACTGTTACTAGGATTATCTTCATATAAATATGCAATGTTTGTCACTCATGTGAATGAAAAGAAAATAAACAAATGTATACTTTTTCAACTATGTATAAGATATGTAAATCTAACCTTCCTAATATAAAAACTCTGTTGAATATTTTCCGGTTGGGACTTCTGAATAGGCTGAAACACATGGGGCTCTTTAATATACAAATTTGGAAAATTTCAACTCACAGAACCACTCTATTTTTCTTGCAATTATGTACAACTCTCAGAAAAGTCTTCAGAGCTGGCCTGAGAACATAAATAAACCACATGAAATTGTTTCTGTTTGCAGAAATAAATGTGACTATTAGACCGTAACCACTGTTCTTAAGATTTGTTAAATCTGGTGTCTCATTATAAAATAAAGCTTTGATCCACCCTTTTAAAGAGAAAAAGAGTAATATCTATAAATCCCTATTTAAAGTTTCTTTGTTTATAAAGAATCTAATTTCTCACAATTTGTGCATGTTTTCTTCACTGGTAAATTAGGAACAAAGTAAGTGACATTTTTCCTTTGTACCTATGGAATGTGAAAGTAATTTGCTTTTGGATTTTATAATTAATCTGTAATTTCTATTCTGTAGAAGGTAATTAAAAGAATATAAATACCATGTATCCCAATGGGAAGTTGGCGTTAGACAGTATCCACTAGATTTCCAGTATTTTTTTTTTTTTTGAGAGATTTTTGGTGCGTGTGCTCACCAAAAACACAGAGAGAGACAGAAAGACAGAAAGCGAGAAATCACCCCCTTGAGGGTGATGGCCACACCACAATCCCTTCTACTCCATTGTCCTCTCGGGATTTTGGGCACTCACACACATGCACCCAGAGTGAGTTTTAAGCCACCGGGTTCAGGACGTGAACTGCAGTCGACTACTTGGGAGTCCAGTGACATAGCCATTACACTAACTGCTGGTTCCCTCAACTATTATTAAAAGTAAAATATTTTGACATATTGGGTTAAATAAAAACATGCTATTATTGTATTTTTTTAAAATGTTCTGATAATTATTCAGACTACTCTCTAAGGCTTCATTGTCATATACACTTGAGAGTTGTTGGTAGCCGAAATTCCAAGTATTCCCTGTGGGCCAGGGGTGTGTGGGACTGCTGTTTGCCTGGCTGATATAACAGCACCCAAACCCTAGGCAAGGCTTCCCTGAAGATGGAAAGCAACTCTCTGAGGACTAGCCAATAAGAATTTGCCTGTCCACATCTGCACGCAGAGTACATTAGGAGGGTAGATGCATGGTCATTCTGGAATACGTTCCAAAAATACATCCTCAAAGCAGGATTTATGATCACCCGATATCCAGTATTCAATAGCATAAATTCTATGGTTCAGTATCATTGCAATGACCAGATGCCCACTCCTTTACTCAGAGAACTATTAATAGTAAAGTATGAGTATTATTAAATATTATTTGACTGCATTAAATATGTAAAGTAATAGAGTGGTCTCTAACTTAGGACGTCAATAGATTTCAAACTCAATACAATCAACATAATCCAAATATATTCAACAGGGAGAAATAATTCTTAAATCTGCCATTCCATAGAGTTAGAAACAAACCCTCTGTGTAAGTATTGGCACATTTCTTGCTTAAAATACTTTTAAATTACCTTTATATTAAAATCATTAATATACACAAGGTTATTTTTATAACACTTAAAGGACTAAGAAAAGTCCAGCTGGCCAAGTCATGGTTAAATCACAGAAGGGGTTATGAGGAACCACTGAAAAGGAATAAGGTGTATTTTTATATATGACCTATAAAAGTTATCTTCAAGACATTTTGTAAGTAGGGAACTGGACCCATGACACAGAGTTAATGCACTGCTCAAAAGAGGCCATATCCCACATGGAGACCATGATATAAATCCCCAGTACAGTCAGCCTGAAACATGCCATACTCATGTATGATTGCTCCAAATGTGACAAACTGGAGGACTGGAGGGAGGGGATTATGACCTGACCAGACTCTGTGGAGGATACTTATCTCTTTCCATCTCTTTACTTTTCTTTGTCTTCCTCTCTCATGCACATGCTCTATTATGAATTAAGAAAAAAAGATAATTAAAATATGTTAAAATTACAAAGGCAGATTATGGTGTGTATAATAGGTCACTACTTATGTAAGAATGGGGAATAAGTATTGAGAGAATTGATACATACACATTAGATACATATATAAAGAGATCTTCAAAAAGTTTTTGAAAATGCATGTTATGAAAAAATTATGCACACATTTAACTTTCATGCATGAAAATAAACTTTTACTTTATTTCCACTTTTTCCACAGACTTTCTGAAGTGCCCTTGTATATATGTATTTAACCAAATTAAAAAAAAAAAAAAAAGGTTTACAGGGACCAGTAGATAGCATAGGGTTAATCACTGGACTCCTACATGGCCAACTGTGGTTTGAGTCTTGGACCCAGTGGCTTGAAAATCAACTGGGTGCATGTGTGTGCATGACCAAGATACTAGGAGGCAAATAGAAGAGAAAGGATTGCGGCATGGTCATCCTGGGGAGTGATTTCTCACTTTCCCTCTTGCTGTCTGTCTCCATCTCTCTTTCAGGCTAGTACATGCACCTTACGGCGAAAACGTCTTAAGAAGAAAAAGAAAGAAGTGTGCATATGAGTTAGGAGGTTGAAGTGCAATTTGAAAGGTAATTGGGATAGAAACTAATTTCCTTCAGCTTATTTTGTTCAGTACCTTTGATTTTAAACCATGCATTTCTCATAAATATAAAGTAAACAAAAATTAATCCCTAAAATCTTAAGAAAATAAAACAAATTCCCAGCATATTGAATGATGATGTAATACAAGCTCAAAAATATTTTCAAAAGATGTTAAAATATAGCAATTTGAATGTAACTCCATGGTACAATATACCTTAACAGAGAAAAATGACAAAATATTTTAAACTACTTGCAATTTTTGATGATAGTGTAGCTATCATATCACATTATTCTGAGACTGCCTGGACTTTCTTGTGGCATAATGCAAGTAAGTATGGGATGTCATAGCAAGTTGGCATTTTCTACATCAGATAAAAGAGCTATGGATATAAGATTACAGTGGACAGGTAAAAATCTCTATTCCTGAATGTTCAAGAATAAGCATATGATGTATGTAATCTTTCATAAAAAATATATTTATTATTTCTATCCCCAGAAAAGACCAATCCTGCAGCAATGAAAATCATCATTCAAATTATACAAGTATTTTCTAAATGCCACCCTTCTGCCTGCCACCACCATGCTGAAAAAAAAAAAATAGAAAAGAAAAGAAAATCAGGGTTACTTAGGGAAATTGACTGGTATAATGTCTAGCTCAGGACATGCTTAAAAAGTGCATGGAAGTTCTTGCCAAACTAGAATACAGGTATACTGTCAAACATTCTGGTGTTCTTGTTTTAAATACACAGGTGTCAGCAAGAGGAATTGCTTGTTGACAAAAGGTAGGAAAATTTGGTCTTCAACAAGAATAATAATTGTAACAAATTACATTCAGTATTTTAAATCTATGATTTCATAACTGTCACTTTTTTTTAGAGCAATTTTTGCTATAGGGTATGTGTGCTTGCCAGAGAGACAGAAAGTGAGAATTACCACCTGGGGGGATGGCCATCCTGCATTCCTTTTTCCTCCGTTCCCGTTGTGAATTTAGGCATGCATGTACATGTGCCCAGAGTGAGTTTCAAGCCTCTGGATCCAGGACTGGACCAGTGATCGGTCATATGGGAGTCCAGCGACATAACTATTATGCCATCTACTGGTCCCATAACTGTCACTCAAACCACCTATTCAGCCAAGTGAGATCTAGCCACCTTATCCACCACAAGGACTGGCTGGCCCCAAAGTGTTTTTTTTTTTTTTTCCGAAGTGTTTTTTATAATACTCATTTTCCATGAGCTATTTGCAGGTCTCTCTCTCTCTCTCTCTTTTATTTTTCCTTTTACCATAGGGCATGTGCACTCACCAGAGAGAGACAAAGACAGTGAGAGGGAAAGTGAGAAATCATTCTCTCCTCCCACCTCCCACTCACTCTGGGCACATGTACATACATACCTAAATTCACAACAGGAATGGAGGAGAAAGGAATGCAGGATGGCCATCCCCCCAGGCGGTAATTTCTCACTTTCTGTCTCTCTGGCCATGCTGTAATCTGTTCTACTGCATTCTCCTTTCAGGATTTATGGGCAAAGACACACACATGCCTGGTGTGATTCTTCAAACCAGCAGATCCCAGGATTGAGCTATACTCAGCCATGTGGAAGTCCAGCACTTTAACTACCATGCTGCCTGCTGTTCCAGGCCCTCATATTTTTAATATAATTATTTGTTAAAACATCATAATTACCAACTGAAGGTTTATTGTTATCTTAATATCTGAGCCTAAAGCCATGTAGACTAACTACAATGTTGGTGCATGGGCATTATTATATTTTTAAGAATTATTTTTAATTGAATTTACCAGAGAGAGAGAGAGAGAGAAAGTGAGAAAGCAAGCTGCTGGTCCAGGACTTGAACCACGATCGACCATGTGGGAGTCCAGTGCTTTAACCAACATACCACCTGCTGGCCCTGGGCATTATTGATTTTTAAGACTCTCTTGTGCATGCATGGTCTGGATTGCAAGCCGACATAATCCAAAATCAGAGTCATGTTACCATAAACACCACTATTAATGACCTCCTGAGGGAAAATGGTTTTTTAAATCATGAAATTTTATATATAAAGAATTATTTGTCATATCACATAACAATTTTATTACAGCTTGTGATGAGGATCAATATCTATATTTGGGTATAAATTATAGTGCAGGGATAAGTATTGAGAAAAGGTTCATCATGCTCTCAGTCCAGTTGCACAACAAGGTGTCTGAAATGCTGGCATCTTCAAACTCAGTAGTCTATAAAATAGTAAAAAGTTTCAATGCCTAATACTAGATAAGATGTAGCTGACTAATGTTTTGAGATATTAATTTATGTTTTTCCTTTACCTTTGTATTTTACCATTTTCTTTATTATGTGCTCAAAGAGAAAATCATATGTACTGTATACTGTCTCCTGCTTTTCCTTCATATATTCTAGTCCATTTTTCATATTGTATTTATAAATTTTGTTTGGAGATTAAGCCTTTGCTACTTTCAGCTTCCACGTGTATATATGTGACCTTTTATCCTCTGTCCCAAAGGACTCCCAGGTCTAAATAAATTATGTATAATGAAAACACCCTTAATAAGTCAATATTCTACTACCTAACACCAGTCAGAATGGTAAAGATTTAAAAACAAAATCAAAAGTGCTGAGAGGACTGTGGTGAAAGAGGACCTCTCCTACATGGCTGGTCAGAATATAAATTAGTCCAGCCTCTGTGGGGAACAATATGGAGGTTTCTCAAAGATCTATAAATATAACTACCATATGATCCATCAATTCCACTCCTGGGTATCTACCCAAAGGATGGGACAACACTCAGTAGGAAAAGTACTTGCACATCCATGTTTATTGTGGCACTATTCACAATTGCTAAGACATGGAGCCAACCCAAATGTCCACAAATAGACGAATGGATTGAAAAAATGTGGCACATATACTCTAAGGAATACTACTCAGCCATCAAAAAGACCCTGGCTTTTGACAGAAAGCAGTAGAAAATGGAAGACTCACTGCTGAGTGAAGCAAGTCAGGTTTTGAAAGAGAAACATTGTATGTCTCCACTTAATATCTAATGACTGACTGCACTCTATGGCAGAAACTGAAATATTAGAGGGTACAGAAGCATGAAAAATGGTTTTGGATACTGGATACAGTGTGGGAAGAGGGTGGGAGAAGGGGGAGAGTGTGAGGAAAGACATTAAAGAGAAAAATAGAGAGGCAAGACATTTATGGGACACAGAAATGAATTATTATCTGTAGATGATAACATGTATAGTACATTCAACTGGACTGATGTGAAGAGTATTCATATTGGGAAAATTTACTTTACAACCTAAGTGATGTATAGGAATTGAATATATAAAAGAAATTAAAATAAAATAAAACTTTGAAATAAGTCAATATTCTGCTAATATAAGTAGGAGGAAAAGAGAAACCCTGAACAGAGACTGTGGTTTAGTTCAGGGAACAAAGATTAGATTCCACTGCCCATCTATCACATTGGGTAAAAATATTATCATGAGAATAGACATATCATACCACATTTAAAAACTAGGAAATCCCATAGTATTGGTCAGACTAATATTACTGCTCCATAATATCACATGTTTCTCAGATTTGGCATAATCTGCTATATAACAATCTTCAAACCTCACTGGTTTATAAAAAATAGTTATTTCTTACACAGGTCACATGTCAGCAAAAGTGCATATCCTTTAGTGATGTTGCTCTATGCTGCTGGTTAAGATGTGTTCCACATGTCTTCTTCCTTCTGGAAGTTCCTTCCTTCAGAAAGAAAGCCCTTACCTGGCAGATGCTGTTGTGTTAACAAGAGGGAGAAACACAAGATGGATGCAGAAACTTGCAATGCCTCTATACTTCTCTACAAAAAGTAGTGTACAACACTTCTAGAAGGGGTCTTCCAAAAGTTTATGGAACATTCCAATTATAAAAAAGTTTGGGGGACCAGCAGATGGAGTGGTGTTTGGAATTGGGACACTCCCACATGGCTAACCACGGTTCAAGTCCTGGACCTGGTGGCTTGCTTTTCCTTTCTCTCTTTCTCCCCTCCCTTCCTCCGGTAAAATTAAAACATAAATGAATAAATAAAAAGTAAAAAAGTTTGGATGGATTTAGAATACTTTTTCTCACCAATATAAATAAACTAGTACTTTAATCTTTTTTCTATGAACTTTTCAAAGTTCCTTGATACATCTGTCATCTGCTCTATGACAACCACTGTTCTAGGTGTCAAGAACCAGCAGTTAGCGCAATCGCTATGTCACTGGACTCCCATGTAGTCGACCGCGGTTCACGTCCCGGACCTGGTGGCTTAAAACTCACACTGGGCGCGTGTGCATGCATGCCCAAGATCCCGAGAGGAGAATGGAGAAGGGATTGTGGCGTGGCCATCACCTCTGGGGGGGG
>NW_006206449.1:1272578-1273744 GCF_000334495.1 Tupaia belangeri chinensis | reverse complement strand
AAAAAAAAAAAAAAGAATACAGCTATTGAAGGATGAGAAAAGGAGACAGTGAATATGCAGAAAAATGTACTATGTAGGATAGTGATAAGGACTATGGAGAAACATAAAACAGAAGGGTGGCTACTGAAAATAGTGAAGGTTTGCAATATTATATTGCAATGCTTCATTGAGAGAGTGATATTTATTTGAACATACCTAGGAGCTGAGGTGAAGAATATATAGAATTGTGAGGATGACCCATGCAAAGAGAGCAGCAAGAACAAACGATCCGGGCAGAAGACATGGGTGCCTAGTTTATTTAAGGAACCACCAGAAGGCCACTGTGTTGAGAGCAGAGTGAACAGAAGAGGGACATGTAAGAAATTTGCAGAAAGTATGACAATTAGGGTAGAGTTGAGGTCTCAAGTTTTCCAAATATTTCCAGTGAATTGCTATTTGGAGTCAAAGACTTAATTGATTTATAGAAAACAAAATTGTATGTTCCCACTTAATATATACCGAGTGTCTGCACTACTGCTTCTGTTGTTATAGAGTTATAAAATTATACAAAATTATAAGACATATTTTGAACATTATCTTTAAAATTCAGTATTTTGAAATTTTGAAAGTTGTTTGTAATCTGTCAAGAATTATGGAGTATGAGCTAAAATTTTTTGCTATGTAAAGTAAATGTTTGTGGAAAAATGTAAAAATAAATAAATGAAAGAAAAAAAAAGAAATAAAATAAATAAAATAAAAGGAGAGCAGTTAGATTACTTATGATATTGTGTGATCAACAAAATGTTGGGGAAAAAGGAATGGAAGACAACTGTATATAGCAGAGATAGTGTAATAAGAGAGTGGGAAAGGGCAGAGGGTCAAACATGGGGTAAAAAACATATATATACGTATACATATGTATGAAAATAGAAATGGAATATTATTGATGATAACATGCATGATTAAACCACTATGCAGTTTATTCTAGATGGGAAACCACATTTAGTATGCTGTGATGATGCTCAGGGAATGAATGTTAAGTAATTAAAAAAAAAAGTTGCAGGAGAAAAAAAAAAACGGTAAAACTGTTCGTATCGAAATTTAAAATAAAATGCATATTTGATGACTGCAGTAAGCTTTATAGCCCCAGCTGGGTACTACTTTATAATATGTTCATTCTACTCACT
>NW_006206449.1:1264543-1272463 GCF_000334495.1 Tupaia belangeri chinensis | reverse complement strand
CTGAAAACATGTATGTTGATGTGCTTGATTGAGCCAATACACAGTGTATTTTGGATGGAAAATTCATTTATATGCTGTAATGATGTATAGTGAATTAATGTAAAAAATAAATAAATTTAAAGAGAAAAAAATTATAGCTTTATTTTTTTTTTACAACTGTGAGGACCATAAATCACAGAAACTAACAAAATATGGACTTTGTATGACTACGGTTGTCAAGGGTGACTCTCATTATATGACTTTGGTAGAAAAGCAAATTGTATTTCAACTGGTAGATGTTAGGGTAGGAAGAGGTTATAGACAGCTTTCTCAGTATATAATTCAGTTCCTATTTGGAAATTTTTTAGATGTTCTATAAAGTGTGGCATGGGACCAGCAGTTGGCATAATGGCTATATCGCTGAACTCCCATGTAGCCGACCGTGGTTCAAGTTCATGACCCGGTAGGTGGCTTAAACTCACGCCAGGCAAATGCATATGTGTGCCTACGATCCCGAGAGGAGAATGGAAGAGAAGGGATTGCAGCGTGGCCATAACCCCTGGGGGATGATCTCTTGCTTTCTGTCTCTCTGTCTCTCTCTGCCTTTCTGGGGAGCGCACACACCCTATAGCAAAAACCTCTCAAAAAGAAGAGGAAGAAGAAGAAGGAGGAGGAAGAGGAGGAGGAGGAGGAGGAGGAGAAAGAAAGAAAGTGTGGCATTTATTTATCAAAATTTATTAGAGGAATTTTGAATTCACCTAGGCCTTAGAATATATGGAAATACCTATTCTATTAACAGTTAATAGTTTTGTGAAATTTTAAGTAAAATGAATATCAGATAAATCATGACATATTTTTTGTAGGCAAAAGTGCATCCTGACTTTTCCAACAATCCAATAGCTATGCTTACTCTGGAAGTTCTCATTGTTTTAAATATGAGAATATCATTTGTCATTCACCATAAAGTAGGTATTTTAGCATATAATGTTTTAGACACGTTTAACCATTTCATTAATCTCTAATTCTATTAGTAACATAATCTCTGAAATAGGTTTAAGAATGATGGATGGACTCTTCATAGAGATACATATTCTTTTTTTTTTGAGATACATATTCTTAATATCATAATCTTTTAAATTCCAGTCCTATATTAATTTTTTAACTATTTATTGAGGATGACTCATCTTCAAATGAATTTGTGCTTATCGTATATGTAAAGCTCATTGAAAGTTATAAAGTAAATAAATCTGTGTAGCCAGAATCCAGATGAAGAAAATAAAACTTCAGGCCAGCAGGTGGCATGGTGGTTAAAGGATCAAGACTCCGACATGGCTTACCCTGGTTTGAGTCATGAACTGGTGGCATGCTTTCTAACTTTCCCTTTCTCTCTCTCTGGTCAAATTCAACAAAAATAATGAGAAGAACAACAGATAAAGATAAATAAAATAATTCTTTTTTTAAAAAGAAAGAAAGTAAATACTTCTACCTCAAAGCAGTCTTTTCTTCTTTTATCAATTGCAAGCCTCTGAACTCCCACTACCTTGGGTAGCCATCATACCAACATCTTGATTTTAAAACTATAGATATATTTTGGCTGGTTTTAAATGTTATCTAATAAAGTTAAGTTGTATGTGTATCTGGTCTCTTTTTCTCTGCATTATATCTATGAGAATCATCTGCGTTATAATTCATCTCATTTTTATGTAGTTTTTTTAAATACTAAAACATATTAACATGTTCCATTGCTCTTGGGTATTTGAGAATTTCTAATTTTAAGCTATTATAACCAATACCTCCATGATACACACACACACACACACATACACACACACACACACACACACACACACACACACACACACATTGTTTAATGGTGTATTTTAATAAATACATATTCTTGATCTTAATATAGTTTAATGTAGGGACCAGCAGTTAGCGTACTGGCTATGTTGCAGGACTTCCATGTAGTTAACAGTGGTTCAAGTCCCGGACCTGGTGGCTTAAACTCACACCGGGCGTATGTGTGTGCGTGCGTGCCCAAGATCCCGAGAGGAGAATGGAGGAGAAGGGATTGCAGCGTGGCCATCCCCCCTGAGGGGTGATTTCTCGCTTTCTGTCTCTCTGTCTCCCTCTGTCTGTCTGGCAAGTGAACGCCCCCTAGAGCAAAAATAAACTCTCAAAAAAATATATATATATATATAGTTTAATGTATTATTTTTCACTTAATGATAGTCCTTTTCTTTGGCAAAACTGCCTACATGAAAGTTAGGAAAATAATGGCCTATATTTCTTCTGCTGCTTTATAGGTTTATCTACTGCATTTAGGTTTGTTATCTATTCAAAATATTTTTTTAATAAATAATGTAGTATAAAATTGTGATAATGATACATTTTGTTTTTAAGAAGGATGCCTATATAAGCTAGGTATATTTATTTAAAAGTTTATTTTTCCTGCAGCATCCTAATAAAGTCTTTATCATACATGAGGTGGATATATATTTCGCAGTGTGTTTTTAAGACTCTACTTTGTCTTGATTTCTGATAATGTAAATTGTCAAATTGTGTTCTTCTTTGTGGAAACTATGACTACTCTTGGTCATTTTTTATTGGATACAAATTTAAGAAACTATTTGTCAATTATATGCTCTTCCAAAAAATGGCTGACATTTAAATAAGGATATCATTGGAAATTAAAATCACTTTAGAAACATCTGGCATTTTTATAGCATTAAAATGTATGTTAACATAATATATCCCTTCATCTATATAGATTTTTTTTTAATTTTTCATAAAATATTTTGTAGTTTCAAAGTTTTTGCATAAACTTTGTGAGATGTACCTAGGTATTAAATACTTCTGATGATATTGAAAATAAAAACAGCCTCTTTTGACAAATTAATTTCATAGGTTTTAAAAACAGAAAGTTGATTGACATATTAAAAATTTAATTAAAAACTGCTGAATTTTAACAGTTTAAAGGTTTTTAGATTTTTAATTTCACCATTCTATCATAAGAAAACCATAGCAGTTTTAATTCTTTCTTTCTTGTTTTTATGCTTAATTTTTTTTCTTATTTTATTGCATTAGCTTGGGCTTCTATTTCAGTGTAGAATGGAATAGGAGTAATAGGCATGCTTGAATATTTTCTTCCAAATATTTTTATTTTATTTTATCTCTTCATGAGAGAGAGTGCTGGAGAGAACATAAGAGAGGCAGAGAGGCAGGCATCCTGAACAGGGTCTTCTTACAATGTGATACTAGTACCCTAGCTCTCCAGGATTTTGGAATCTTGAGTGCCTGTGCAACTGATAGGTTGCAGGTTGGCTTATATTTCAAGCCTGCAGTCAGTCTATGACTTCCAGCACTGCAGATCAGTACACTACCTCCTGTGCCACTACAGCTATGCATTTATTATTATTTCTAATTGACACATAATATTAAAAAGTTAGTTCCTGGGGTCCACAGGTGGCATGGTAGTTCAGGGTAGGCACTGAACTCTCATATGAGCAACTGTGGTTCGAGTCCTGGACCTGGTGGCTTGCTCTTTCACTTTTCCCTCCCTCTCTCTTTTCTTACTCTGTCCCTCTTTGGTGAAATTTAAATAAATAAATAAATAAATTTAAATAAAATAACTCTTTAAAAAATTTGTTCTTTGATTATTTTATAGTCTAAATGAGAAATAGTTTAATACCTTTCTTATTATGATACTAAAGATCATTGTACAGTTTATTTATTAATTTTTAAAGTTTCAATGTATTCTTATTCTGCAGGATCTTTACCATGAGAGGATGTTAGATTTTATCAGTTTTGTGTGTATTCCTAAAAATGGTCATATTTTTCAATTTTTATTAATGTAGCAGATACACTATACTGATTATTTTTAAAATATTAAATCAACATTGGATTTCTGAAATTGATGCCATTCATTTTATTGTTTAGAATATGTATAATTATAGTCAAAATTTGAGTATTGATCATTTTCATTTCTTGTAACATCCTTGTTATTAAGTTATGTCATGGCAAAAATAGCTTCACAAATGATTTAGAAAATAACTTTCTGTAGTTATTTGAATGTTTTATCTAGTATTTTTCATTTTTCTTTTAGGGAAATATATTACTATTTCAATTTCTTTAATACATATTGAAGTCTTCCAGATTGATCTTTTGTTTATAAATATTAATTCTGTCTTAGTGAAATATTCCCTATTATGTTAAAAATGATTAATTGATTTGAAATTATTATTTATATCCATATATAATCTTTCATTTCTACAGTATATATGAAATTCATTTGTTTTCTCCAGTTTGTTTCATTTCATTCTATTTTATTTTTATGTTATTAGAAATATGTATTTTGTTTAATATTTTTGTGGTAAATCTTTTTGGGTATTTATCAATCTTATAAATCTTTTCAAAGGATCATCATTTGTCTTTGTTTATTGGTTTTGTTGTACTTTCTCTATTTCATTAATTTTTTATTATCACTATATTAATTTCTTTCTTCTACATTTTTAATGTTGATTTTCTGCTGTTTTTTAGATTGAGAGAGAAGGTCATGTTTTATATTTTCAGTCTTTTTTCATTTCTATTATGTGTATTTAAGATCAAGAATTTTTATGAACAATGTATTAGCTGCATTATGAAAAAATTAATAAAACTTTTTTATTTTTTTCAAAACATTTGCTTGTATTTATAGTCATCTCTTCTTTAATCCCTAGGATATTTGGAAGTCTGTGGTTTAACTTTTGGCCATTAGAGACTGTATATATTAGGGGTACCCAAGTCCCCTAGGCTGCAGACTGGTTCCAATCTTTGGCCTGCTGGGGTCTGAGCCATGGACCAGTGGTGATCTGCCAGGCTGTGTCACAGGGGAGGGTGGTAGGCGAGCAATCAAGGTTTCATCTGTGTTTGCAGTCAATCCCCATTTCGTGCATTGCTAACTAGGCTTCACCTACTGTTAGATCAGCGGTGGTGTTAGATTTTCATGGAAACTCGCACTATATTGTATGATTGTTTCATTTTACAATGCAATGTGGTAGCAGTGAAAATAGAGTGCATAGTGGAGTGGTGTGTTTGGTTCGTCTTAGGTTCAACAACCCTCCCTTATTAATGGAAAGATTGTCTTCCACAGGACTGGTCCCTGGTGTTGAGAAGTTGGGGACCACTTGACTAGTTACAATTTTTTGTCAATTTTAATTCCAACATTTTCAAAGACCACATTCTGGAAGATTTTATATTTATAAATGTATTGAGGTTCACTTTGTGTCTCAAGTGTAGGGTTTTTGTTTTCTTTATAATTTGAATCATAAATCTTACCACAACTTACTTTATTTATTTATGTATTTCTATTTCTATTATGCTAAAAAGGTCATTCATTTGAATTTTAAAATGGTAGATTGCCCTTTCATAAAAGAAGCAATGAACTCAGTGTGATACTTCAGATGATTCTTTGTTGTTTGCTTACTTTTCTCCCTATGAATTAATTCCTCCATGGAGACTGCCAACAAATATGTTGGCTAAATGAAGCCTATAAGCCAATTCTAGACTGTTATACTCATTCTTCTTATACTTGAATTTCTCTCTATTATAGTCAAAATTTTGAGTAAAAATATTTTTAAATTTTGTATATTAGAACATTTCAAATCAGCAGAAAACCGAGATGACTTTGTTCTCCTAATTTTTAGGTATTTCTACATTGTTATTATCAGTAGGTCCTGTTAAATATATTATTTAGCAGAGCAGGAAGTGGCATCGAGGTTAAGGCACTGGATAGCACATGGCCAACTGTGTAATTTGAATCCCAGACCAGCAGGTTAAAAATCACACTGAGTGCATATGTGTGCATCCTCAAAATCCCAAGGGTAGAATAGAGAAGGGATTGTGACATAGTCATTCTCCCTGAGTGATTTCTTACTTTCCCTCTCTCTGGTGAGCACACCCACTCAGGACAAAAATTAAATATATAATTTATGTATCATATGATATATTATTACTATTATATATAATATATTATATATATATATACACATACACACACACACACACACACACACCACACACACACACAGGGTCATAGGAAAAGTTGTGACATATTTTTCTATGTCTTTTCTTTTTTTTTTTCTTTCAGAGATTTTTTTGCTATAGGGTGTATGCACTCATCAGAGACACAAAGAGAGAGCAAATGAGAAATCACCCTTCCCTCAGGTGGGATGGCCATGCTTGCAAATCTCTCTATTTCACTCATCTCTCAGGATCCAGGCATGAATGCTCATGCATCTGATGGAAGTTTCAAGTTTCAGGTCTGGTTGGCCATGTAGTAGTCCAGTGCCTTAACCAATATGCCATCTGCTGGCCCTTTTATGTGTCTCTATGAAAAAACATGTCATGACTTTTCCAATGATCCAATATATAAAAATAATTTAGCTATAATAACTGTTTTCCAAAAACCAGCAGATGGTGTAACAGTTATGTGGCTGGACTCCCATGTAGTAGGTCACAGTTTGAGTTCTGGACCCAGTGGCTTAAACTCATGCCTGGCTAGTGTGCTTGCATGCCCAAGACCTCAGCATTCCAAGCAAATCACATGAAATTCTGTGCTCTAGTCAGTTATGGTAAGAACATTATCTACATTATTATCAATTTTCTTTCTGTTTTTAGTGCTGTTATTTTTAATGTTAAAATTCTGCATTTACTAAAATGCATGGCTTGGGATTTTGGAATCATTAAACAATGGTATTTTCTTAATGTCTGTTTAGAGAAAACATTATGTGACATAGTCATAAAATGCTTTTATCTGACAACAAAATCAATTTTGTATTAATACCAATTAAATTGCTGGTCATTGGTTTTCTAGAGTAGAGGAACTTTTACCTATTAGTCAAGTTTATGTATGGAAATTTGCCTTTCAGATTGATTCATGTTTGTTTGTTGTGGGTTTTTTTGTTTGTTTTTAGTTAATTTGAATGCATTTGGCAGTGCATTTACCACAAATTCCCCCCATCACCCCTTATTTTAAAGAATTCTATTCTCAATCAGCCCCTGAAGGCATTGTGAAAGTGAAATCCTACATAATTGTTTCTCTAACATAAAAAAGTCAAGTTTATAAGACAAGAGGTATCAGGCATTTTTTTAGTCTCTATTTGAACAGAACCCTATTGTGAAACCAAAAGCTGTGTAACTAGCTGATTAATTTGAGTTGATGGCATCAATGAAACTAGTTGCTCTTTGTTTCATTTTATTTGTTTGTTTTAAAGAGATATTTTTACTATAGGGCCCATGTGCTCATTAGAGAGACAGAGTCGGACAAAAAGTGAAAACTCATCCCCTCATTCCCTAGGGAGCATGGTCATGCTGCAATCCGCAATCCCTTCTCCTCTACTCTCCTCTTGGGATCTTGGACACACACGCACAAGTGCCTGTCGTGAGTTTTTAGTCACCAGGTCCAGGACTCAAACTGCAGTGGATTACATGGGAGTCCAGTGACGTAACCGTTACACCATCTGCGGGTTCACTAGTTGCTCTTTTAATGGAACTGAATTATCTCCTTGGTTAGTAGTATGGTTCTGTATTCATTATAAGATTGTTAAAGTCTATTCAGTGTGAAATAAGAGGACATCCAGACATAGCCAAATTTATTAGAGTTATATTGATTAAGTCAGTGGCATATGAGGGATCCATGTCTCTCAAAAACCCTACAGCCCAGAGTGTAAGGAGAAGGGAGCTTATAAAGGCAAAAACACACTTAGTTTGACATGGCAGGAGCAGTAATCATTGAGGAGGGGAAGGTAACAAGGGAAGGAGTGGTGATTTCTATGCTTAAGCAGTTATAGAAGCCAGGTCAAGTAGCTTAATCATCTCTAGACCTTAGCTTAAACACAATGAAATCTTTTATTTATTTATTTATTTATTTATTTATTTATTTATTTATTTATTTTTGAGAGG
>NW_006206449.1:1246691-1264503 GCF_000334495.1 Tupaia belangeri chinensis | reverse complement strand
GCGTGAGTTTTAAGCCACCGGGTCTGGGATGCGAACTGTGGTCGACTACATGGAAATCCAGTGACATAGCCATTACGCTAACTGTTGGTCCCCACAATGAAATCTTAAAGGTCTTCATAGCTCAGGACAAGGGGTCTCACAACTGATGATTACATCACTAAGGAACATCTTAGGGTAGGGAATTTCCAGTTACCTAGCAAAGATAGTAGGAGTGTTAATCACTCTGTTTACTCTAGGCAAAAGGAGAAAGAAAATTTCCATTACAGAGAGAAGTTCAAAATGGAGGTGCTGCTGTTTCACTTGCTTCAAGATGGCACAACCTCAGTTTCAGTATGTCTTTGTAGCTTAAACAATACACTATAGTGAGAAAGGCTTCATTTACAGTAAGATATGCAATACCTCCTTATTTTGTGAATAGAGAGCTCTTAATAGTCTGAAAATTTGAGCATTTATAAAGATATATTTATTTTGCGATACTTTAAAACATTTAATTCTGTTCACATTAACCTAAATTTCCTGTAAAATACATTATAAGCTGTTCCTCATGAAGATAAGGGTAATTTTATCCATTTACTTGGCTGATTAGTCCATGAATTTCAAAATAAGAAAAGTGTTCTGGAGCTAGACATAATATTTGAAAAGATAACTTGCAAAGTTATATTTGTTAAAATAATAGAGGTCACTGTCTCTCTTAAGTTGGCTTATTTAGATATGGGCAGATGTTAGAATAACTGTATAAATTAAAACAACATATAACTAATTATGTTGAATCTGTTATAATACCTGTTATTTAAAGCCACTGCATATGTTAATATCATTTCAAATAAAGGTTGTCTGCTGTTGATACAGTATTTCCAGGATGCCCGCTATATCATGCAAATGTTTAGTTGCATGATAAAAGTAATTTATATAAGATTATTTCTAAAAGTAATTTATATAAGATTATTAATAAACTAATATTACTTATCAAATGAGTTATAAAACAGATATTAATTATATAAAAGATGGAAGTAAATGTTAAAGTTACATTCAGTTACCTGTTACATTTAGATTATTGTTGCAAAAATGCATTTTCTTTACATCAACTGGACCTTTGCAAATAAAAAAAATAAAAAATCTTAGAAAATTGTCTAGTATCTGATAGATGCAAAATACTATGGCTTTCCTAGCAGAAAGCCACGTAGAGTAAATGTGCCAATATAAAAAGACAATAAGATTATATGCTTAGAAACTTAAAGTGCAGTAACAAAATTAACATTTTTATTGGAGTCAGAGAAGAACAGAGTTTATTTTGTAGAAAACTATATCAGTAAAGCAGGAGATAAATGTGAGAACTTTTTCCAAAAAGCAAATTCAAAAGGCAAAGAAGCAAAGACACAAAAATGATGAGATGTGGAATTTTAAACTGGAAACACAAAATGAGAATTCTAAGTACTTCTTTCTAATAAAGCAGAATAAACACATCTAACGAATACTTCTTTGCTTTACTTAATAGGAATCTGAGAAATTCTGCATTTCCTGTAGGTCTTTGGTTCTGTCTTTAGACATGTCGTAGCAAAAGTATTTAACTATAGAGTTAAAAAAATTCTACAAACATGACTTTATTCATTCAATTAATATTTTTGTATATTTATTTTTTTCCATGAGTGGGAGAGACAGAAACAGACAGAGACAGAGATACCAACTACAACAGGGATTTTTTGTAATATAATTATTCAATTTTAATTATGATTATTGTTTAAAATGTGCTATTAGGTATGTGTGCTCATCAGAGAAAGAAACAGACATTGAGAGAGAGAGAGAGACAGCAAGAAAGCAAGCTGTCAGGTCTAGGAATCAAACCACAGTCAGTCATGTGGGAGTCTAGTGCCTTAACCACTACACCACCTGCTAACCCCTCCAACAGGGTTTTAATGCTACGATTTACCCTCAGTTTTCAGTCAGTCCCAGATCATGGAAGTATATGTCTGGCATACACAGGAAGATCTCTGAACTTGAGTTGGGAACCTTCTCAGGTGGGATTGCCAATAGAGTGTTGTATTTTACTGCTGCATTGTCTTCAAGGTCCTCATCCAATTATTTATAAATCCACACATATGATATGATTCAATTTATATAAATTATCCAGAATAGTTAAATCCTTAGAGACATAATGCAGACAGATGGTCACTAGGGGCTGAGGGAAGTAGTGTAATAGAAATTTCTTAATGGTATAGGGTTTTACTTTGAAAGGATAGAAAAGTTTTCTTTCTTTTTTAAAAAAATAATTTTTTATTTCATTTATTTATTATTAGTTTTTCATATTAGTTTTGCCAGAGAACGAGAGAGAGAGAAAGAGAGAACAAGCTGCCAGATCCAGGACTCGAACCACAGTTGGCCATGTGGGAATTCCAGTGCCTTAAGCACCATGCCACCTGCTGCCTCCCAGAAAGACTTTCTAATGAGATAAATGACTATATTAACTGTCATTGAAATGTTCGTTTTTAAGTGTTGGTTTCATATCATGTGAATTTTACCTCAACAAGCTATTTTGTATAGTAAATATATAAATATACTAACAACTACAAAATGGAGCAAGCTTTTAGGTTCAGACAGATCTGGATTTGAATCTTGAATATACCCCTCAGTAGCTCAGTAGCTGTGCAACCTTCCTCATTAGTTAAAAAAAAAAAAAAAGATTACACTAAGAATTGCTGTCTTATATGGTTGCCACAGGCCTACATAAAAACATATGGTACTGGAGCCAGCAAGTGGCATGATGGTTGAGGCACTGGATTCCCACGTGGTACACCACAGTTTAAGTCCCAGACCTGGTGGCTTGAAATACACTGAGTATGTGTACATGCATGTTCAAAATCCTGAGAGGAGAGTGGAAGAGAAGGACTGTGGTGTGGCCATCTCCCCTGTGGGGTGATTTCTTGCTTTTTGTCTCTGTCTCTCTGGTGAGTGCACATGCCCTAAGCAAAAAACTCTTTCTCAAAAATAAATAAATAAATAAATAAAATGTGTACTTGTTATCATACCAAACATGCAGTGAGTACCTAACCAATGGTAAATAGTAGCCACATTACTAGTAACAGTTCCAATTCCACAGATCCCAAAGTAAGAAGAGAGAGACCTGGGTTATTTCTCGCAGTTCACTGATTGTATAAATTAAAAAGCCAAGAAACAGAGATCCAAGACCAGTAATGGGATCTGGATTTCCTGATGTTTATTCCAAAGATCTTCCCACCCCACCTCATACATTTACATATGTGGCTCATCTTTGGCAAAATTGTGAAGAGGGTTAATTTGAGCTCCTATGTCCTTGAAACCTTCCTTTTCTCCTCCTAGTGACTACGACAAAGTCCCAGGTGATTCCTACTGAAGGTTAAGTTCTGATCCCTAAGTGCTGGCCTGCCCTTATGAAAGCAAGACCTGGCAGAGAGTTCGGGGAGCAGCTTCCTCAGCTGCCTGCACCATCTGTCTCAGCATAAGCTCCTGCACACCTCATCAGGCCAGGCCTTGCCCAGGGAACAGAGCAAAGGCCAGTTCCTTTGACTTTGCTGCTGGTCTTAGGAGTAGAAAGCTATTTTTGTTTCTCATGGAGATCAAATGGCATCTTTTTAATTAAAAATATTAGTCTGCTTATTAAACACACTTTTTTTTGGTTCTTACTATATACAATAGAAATATTAGATGAATATGGAATCATTTAGGGCATAAAAAGATGTTCTCGAATATGAGAAAATAAATTTTAGAGAAAGAATTTCAGTATTATAAGATAATAGCAGGTATAATATATATTTGTTATATTTGTTACTGATGCAATTCATGGAAAAAAAACTAGTGAATATCTTAATGTGCATTTTTCCCATTCATTTCTTCATTATTACATGAAGCAGTTTTTGGGTAATCAAATAGTTTCACAAAGTATAGCATACCAAACATGCAGCATGTCCTTAGCAAATGGTAGATAGTATTCACATTATTAGTAATAATTAGAGATTATCTATTAGAGATACTAGATCTACAGTTGTTTTTAAATCTATGCATAATATTGTCACTGGAAAATTTATCCAAAGATACAAGTATCCATTCACATACCTTTAAGTGAGTTATATTCACGTAACAGTCTCCTATATGTGTATACATATATAAGAAGACTCAAAATTTGTAGAAAAATAGAATTGGAGTCTGAGTTTATTATTTGATGAAAAACTTTTCAAGTTCCATGCATAGTTTTTTTCTTTTTTTTTTTTTTTTTTGTTTCTTCTGTGAGAGAAATTTTTGCTATAGGGCACATGTGCTCACCAGAGAAACAGAAAGACAGAAAGCAAGAAATCACTCCTCACCCTGGGGTGATGGCCAAGCCACAATCCCTTCTCCATTCTCCTCTCTGGATTTTGGGTATGCACGCACATGCAGCCTGTGTGAGTTTTAAGCCACTGGATCTGAGACTCGAACTGTGGGTGACTACGTGGGAGTCCAGTGACAAAACCATTATGCCATCTGCTGGTCTGCAGGTTTTTTTCATATTTATTTTCCACTAATTTTTTGAAGACCTCTTGTATTTATATATGCGTGTTGTGTATCTATAGATATTCATAATATAATCATCTAATGTATTGCTGTTTTGCTTGTTTTTTAGAGATTTTTGCCATAGGGTGTGTGTGCTCTCTGGAGAGACAGAGAGACAAAAATAAGAAATCACCCCCCCACCCCCAGAGGGGATGGCCATGCTGCAATCCCTTCTCCTCCAGTCTCCTCTCAGGACTTTGGGCATGCACACACACATGCCAGGCTTGAGTTTTAAGCTGCCTGGTCCCAGACTCAGACCGTGCTTGACTACGTGGGAATCCAGAGACATAACCTTTATGCCATCTGCTGGTCCCTAATGTGTTGCTTTTCCAAATAAAAATTTTAAGGGTTTGAATATGACAATATTGAATCCTTGGTAATAATTATGAAATATGGTTTAATTACTGTAACTTGTCCTTTATTTAAATGCATTCCATCAAGAGAGATTTATAAGCCTTCAAAGTTCACATTGATTGAAAGGTTTTGCTGCAGCTGTTTTTAAGGCTGATGGATAACCACGATCAGAACTTGGGACTTCCACCCCCATCCTTTGTTAATAAGCTTTTGGGTAAGGGAGGCAGGGCTTATTATCACCTAGTGGAGATGTAAATTCACTCCCCACTCAGCCTTTACTGACATCTCCATGGGCTGGAGGATAATTGAGAGCAAATCACACTAGAGTAGGGCATGTGTGGAAGCCCAGGCTTTTCACCTCGTCTTTGCTGACTGGAGGAGAGGAAAGTCACAGTTGTTCCTGTTGTGTGAAGCTTGAATCATGTGGTTATTGTGAAAATATATTCTGCCCTTCTAGCTTGGTACTCTGAAAAAAGAGAAGATGGCATGGTGGCTAAAGGTGCTGGATTCCCACATGGCTGACTGTGGTTCCAGTCCTGGATCTGGTGGCTTGCTTTCTCACTTTGCCTCTCTCTTCCTCTCTCTCACTCTGTCCTTCTCTGGTCAAATTAAATAAATAAAAGTTAAATAAAATAATTATTGTAAAAGAAAAAAAAAAGAAATTTCTTTTGTTTGCCTTGTGCTTTCCTCTGCATACATTGGTGTTTACTGCTTGACTGACTTCTCCAATGCACTGTCTGTGATATCTGAGGTAAAAGGAAAATTCAAGGAGCACACCATCCATCATTCCTTGCGTTCCTGGGTCCCTAACCATTCTGCCTTCCTCTCTCAACCTATCAGAGTATGCTTCTGTTTGATTTACATATAATGTCCAGATTTTTCAGCTGTTCTTAGAATATGCAAAAGTATGTCTATCTTTCTTGCAAGAGGGCCTTTGGAACAAACCAAATGTGAGAGGACTTCTAGTATTCTAAATTTTGTTCACTTGATCAAGCTCTTAAGGTATTCACACTAAAATATAGTTTTCTTTTATGTAAAACATGGATATTAAAAATACCAATGTCATAATGTTGAACAATGTAAAACCCAAATTCTGCAAGGTCCTTAATTGTTTGGTATGTAGTAAATATTCAGTACATTCTGTCATCAAAAATTTTTATAGTTAAATAAAATAGCTTATTATACACTCATATGTTTAAAGGTCATTTGTATTTCTTTTTACTATACACTCATGATTTATTTATTTATAACTTTTGCTATTTATTCTACAGGAGTCTGGGTCTCTTATGTATTTTTGTGTTTTAAGGATACTACCATAAATGCCTCATATTTCTCTTACCTTTTGTCTTCAGTTTGTCTTATAAACTCTTCTTAGATTTTATGTAGCAAAATTTATATTTTTCCTGTCTTATGTTGCTTCTAGATTTTTGGTCATTATATTCTTCAATTTTATAATGATATGTGCCCAAAATATGTATTATTTTTATGTAATAAATAATTGTTTGCTGCCAATGTTGATGTTTCAGTCAATGATGGACTGCATATACTATGATAGTCCCATTATAATGGAGAAAGAGGGGCCGGCAGGTGGCATGGTGGTTAAGGTGCTAGATTCTCACATAACCAAACACAGTTTGAATCCCAGACCTACCAGCTTGAAAATTACACCCAGCACATGTGTGTGCATGCCTAAAATCCCTAAAGAAGAGAAAAGGTACTGCAATGTGGCCATCACCCTAGGAGAGTGATTTCTCACTTTCCTTCTCTCTGTCTCTAAAACATGGATATTAAAAATACCAATGTCATAATGTTGAACAATGTAAAACCCAAATTCTGCAAGGTCCTTAATTGTTTGGTATGTAGTAAATATTCAGTACATTCTGTCATCAAAAATTTTTATAGTTAAATAAAATAGCTTATTATACACTCATATGTTTAAAGGTCATTTGTATTTCTTTTTACTATACACTCATGATTTATTTATTTATAACTTTTGCTATTTATTCTACAGGAGTCTGGGTCTCTTATGTATTTTTGTGTTTTAAGGATACTACCATAAATGCCTCATATTTCTCTTACCTTTTGTCTTCAGTTTGTCTTATAAACTCTTCTTAGATTTTATGTAGCAAAATTTATATTTTTCCTGTCTTATGTTGCTTCTAGATTTTTGGTCATTATATTCTTCAATTTTATAATGATATGTGCCCAAAATATGTATTATTTTTATGTAATAAATAATTGTTTGCTGCCAATGTTGATGTTTCAGTCAATGATGGACTGCATATACTATGATAGTCCCATTATAATGGAGAAAGAGGGGCCGGCAGGTGGCATGGTGGTTAAGGTGCTAGATTCTCACATAACCAAACACAGTTTGAATCCCAGACCTACCAGCTTGAAAATTACACCCAGCACATGTGTGTGCATGCCTAAAATCCCTAAAGAAGAGAAAAGGTACTGCAATGTGGCCATCACCCTAGGAGAGTGATTTCTCACTTTCCTTCTCTCTGTCTCTCCATCTTTCTCTGGCAAGTGCACATGCCCTGTGGTGTAGGAAAAAAATGAGATGGAAAATTTCTATGGCCTACTGACATCATAGCTGTCTTAATGTCTTAGTACAATACATTACTCAAATGTCTGTGGTCATTCCGGTGTCAACGAATATACTGTACCAGCAGTCATATAAAAGTATAGCACACACAATTATGTAAGGGATATAATGCTGGATGATGAAAATAAATGACTATGTTACTTACTTATATATTTACTACTCTATACTTTTCAATGTTATTTCGGTATACTCCTATTATAAAAAGTTGACTGTAAAACACTATGCTGTGTTACACAAACAGTAGCCTTAGACTGCATGTTTACTGTACCTTTTGGTTGTGTCATCTTCTCTTGCATTTGATTTGATGTTGTGTTGCTTTGTTTATCATGGCTACTGGTGTGATAAGATAAGGTGGAAGACAGCGATACTGATGATCCTGACCCTGTGTAGGCCTAAGCTAATGAATGTGTTTGTATCTTGTTTTTTAACAAAATAATTCAAAAATTTAAACACATAATTATAATAAATTCAAGCAGAAAGAGCTCTTAGATCAAGAATACAAAGAAAAAAATATGTTTGCACAGCTGTACAATGTATGTTTTAAGCTAAGTGTTATTACAAAAGGGTTAAAAAGTTAAAAAGAATTTTAAAATTTATAAAATGAAAAGGTTACAGTAAGTTAAATTTAATGTATTAATGAAGAAATAATTTTTGAAATATTTTTAGGGTAGCTTAAGTGTAGGGTGTTTATGAAGTCAATAGTGTACAATTATGTCCCTGGCCTTCATATATACTCACCATTCACTCACTGACTCACTCAGAACAACTTCCATTTCTACAAATTCCATTCACAGTGAATGCTTTATACTGCTGTCTATTTTTACCTTTTATACTTTATTTTTGCTGTATCTTTTCTATATTTAGATAAATTGAAATACAAATATACTTACCATGTGTTACAATTGCTTATAATATTGAGTATAGTGACATTCTGTTCAGATTTGTAGCCTAGGAACAATAAGCTACACAGCCTACACATGTGGTGGGTTACCTCTGTAATGTTCACACAGTGACAAAATTGCCTAACGGTGCATTCCTCAGAACGTGTCCCTGTTGTTAAGCAAGCATGACTGTATTTTTTATTGTTAATAAAATACATACATGTATAAAATGCTAATTTATCTCAACTGTCGAATTTGTCCAAATAGTGAAGATATGATAACAAGAAATTTATTTTTCCAATTCTCTTTTGAGATGCCCTGAATTTATTTCTACCAATAATTTTCTTCCTTCTCTCCTCTATTCTTTCTTTCCTTAGTCTTTTCCCTATTTTCCTTATTTTTTATTACTTATAAATCTAACATGATAATATAATTTCTTCTGCAGTTGCATCTCTCCTTAGTCTTTTCCCTATTTTCCTTCTTATTTTTTATTACTTATAAATATAACATGATAATATAATTTCTTCTGCAGTTGCAGAATTAGTCTCATTGTCTTATTATGCATTGATACAACTCCTTAAGTAGATCAACTTTCTTGATACAAGTTCAAAATAAACATTATTTAATGACTGTTCATATATACTCACTAGCTAGTCTAATAATTCTCTTCGTTAATATAATAGCGTCTGAACTACAAAGAGATTTTATATTTTCTACCACTTCTAAAGATCGCTTAAGAAACATTGTTTAGAAAGACTCAATGTCATGTAGCTCTCACTGTGATTTATTGTCCAGAAAATGACGTCTTTAAGCATTCTTCTAGGATCCCTCAAAAATGAATTAAACTCTAGACTGAAGTTAGAGGATTGATAAATTCTGGTCATCCAGGGAAATCCTTTTTCAGGTCTTCTTTCATTAGAAAGGCTGACACCCTAATAGCCCAGAAAATAAGTTAACCTTTCTGTGCAAACTTATCTCCTCCTCTGGTGTTTTAATGGTGGTTTTGAGATTGATCTTTCATTCACGATATGATTACTATATAAAATGGGAGAATTAGTTTAAACATTGAAGAGGATGTTGAAATAAAAACTCATTTCCTATGCTCTGAAATGATCTCTGACACAAAAGATCAGAGATTCTGTCTAGATATTATCAAGGAATCATGGTGAAAAGTAGATCCTTATGTCTGACTGTGACAGCATTTGAATCTAGACTGCAAATCAGAATATAAAATCTTTATTCTAAATTTACTTTCTGCCACATAAAATTTTTTTTTCTTATTTCAAAATCACTTTGTTATTTGAATGGCAGAATGTATTTTTTCTGGTGCTTAGAGAATGTTTTCAGTCAAAATACTGTACCCTTTGAAAGCAAATGCTACATGTGGACAGCAGATGAATTTATTTACAAGCATAAATAAGTCAGAAGAAATTTAAAAAAATTAGAAAGATTGATTTTTTTGAGATACATTTAGTTTGTAAGAATCAGAAACAGTCCTTCCATGTGGTAAATATGGCAGGTCTACAAGCATAAATACTCAGTAATTAGAAAAATATAAATAATTGATTTATCAGATTTTCACTGATATAGTCTACAATCTTAATTTCAAAGGGTAATAAAGATTAATAATATTATGTCACTTGTATTTATAGTCTTTATATAATTATTTTTTGAGTTATACTATTTCAAAATATCAATTTGGATAATTTTTTCTAATTTTTTCCCCTCAAGAGTCACCTCTCAAACAAGTTATAAAAGCACAGCAGAAAATAAACTTGATTTATAACCTGAAATATTTCAAAACTCATTAGCTGTTTTATTATGGGGATTATTAGAATCAACAGAAAATAGGATATTATATTACTTTTCAATATTCACTCTTCCTTTCTTCTACTGTCTGAATAATCACATAAAATCATGAAAGCTCAAAAGCCTTTTAGAGACTTCGCGCCATAGAAGCACTTAAAGTGTGACATTTTTTTCTCCCTTTGATTATAAGGATAGTCTAGCTGGCGTGTATATCATGTAGATTGATGGTATTATATAGCTTGTGTTTAAGACCACCGAAATTTCAGAGTACTCTTACTCAACACTCTTTTTTAATGTGTATTTTTATTAGACAACACATTTAAGTGTTTGGACATTTGTGAAGCTCGTCACAATAAGCATACAAAATGCAGTTTATAAAAACACTTTTAGTGTAAGTATAAAAATTATGCATCCTTTTTTATAAGTGGACATAGTTGCACTTTGAATTTTATATTTTTATATAACAAAGAAATGTTTAGAGCAGACTGATATGGTCACTTTTACGATTTTATAAGTCTCCATGTTTGCATAAATTTTTACGGTTAATTATTTTTCCAAATCCAAATTGTACCTTCAAGAAAAAATTTAACAATATAGATTATTGAATAAATCAATCTTTACTAAATTTTCTCTTACTAGACTATAAAAATAGTTGAATTAATAAATTCTGCTTTCCATTATACTGTTCACCATTGTCCAGAATTTGCATTCATATATTTATTTCATTTTCATCTCTCAAAAATTATTTACAAAATAATATTTTAAGAATCAAGACGTTTAAAAGTGCTATGAAATATATGTACTTTATTTTCAATAGTTTAAAGAGTAATTTATACTATTAGTATTTTAGGTCACATCTACCACTTGAAAAATAATTAAAATCACAAACATGATCCATACAGAAGTATCATCTTTGGAACTGATGTCACATATGCCATTAAAAGCGTAACTCAAACAGGAAGGGTAGAACACAACTTTTTGTAGCTTTATTAGTTGCTTCTAGCAATTCGTAGCATTCAAAGAGTATACTATCTAATTTAAAAATAAAAAACCATGCAATTAAATAACAAAATTTAATACACTTGGAAAACGATGTGTAACATAGCAAGCACAGTGCATCTGCATGTTAACTAAGGCACTAATGTAGAGAAACAAGAGGTAGACTGGCATGTAATCTCTGAAGACGTTAGTTTGGTGAATTTTCCAGGTCCTAAGTTTCCTACACCCTTCTTCCTCTATAGTCCTGAAGTTAGTTTTCTCAGTACACTTAAAGATACAGATATCTACACAATACATCTAGGAGACATAGGAACATATGGTTGTTCATATTTTGCAACAATATTCTCTTGTCATTTCATTGGTTAAGCAGTGCTTAGCTTGCCATTTATTGATGACTATGGAGACTGTCATGTTATTTGACAAGGTCAGAGTAGTCTATGTAATATTAAAATAGCTTATTAAGTAAATAGAAAAAATAAAATTGAGTGTTCTGTGTAATGTAAACTTATGATATAATTAAAAGGCATACTTCGCTTAATAGCTTCCATTGTCATCATCTAAGATTGTTAATTAAAAATACTCCTAATTGTCTATGAGGAGGTGGCAGGATAATGTGAGAAAAATGTCTAGCTGGTGAAATGGGAAATGAGTGCCTCTCTGCTGGTGTTCTAACTCTGACACTAGACACTTCGTTGAACATTTTGAATGACCACTTCTTGACATTGATTTATTTCTCTATAAAATGAGCATTGGACTAAAGAAAAAGTCTCTTGGATTTTTTTCAGCAACTATTTTGTACAAGTTCTGTAAGTTCTAAGAACCAATGTATGATTTCCAAAAAGCACAAGTTCATAAATCCTAGGTTCATAGCTGGAAGTACCTTAGATATGGTCTACAGAGGGGGATAAACACTTTGTTCACAAACACTATTAATGAGATCTATTGAGAACAGTAAATAGAGAACACATTAAATTACATTCCCATTTTGCATAATTATAACTAATTATAGTTATTAGACTAATGATCTTAGTCATCAAGAACAATGTAATTGTTACAAAGGTTAAAAAACATAACAAATTGACATTATTCTATTATGGTTCGTTCATAACTCCCTAGATATCCATTTTTAATTTTCTTCACGGACTTTTTGTTTTCAGTTTACCCTTTAAATATGGGGGTGAGAGGTGGGGGGCTGTATTCCCCCAACTCCTCCCTAAGGCAACGTTCTTGGCCTTTTCACTTCTGATATTTCAGATTGCATTTGCGTTATTCTATGAGCAACAGAAGATTAGTTACCAGATACACAGTGATCATTTCTGAAACCACACCTCAATCCTAAACTTTTGGGTTTCACTTTTAGGATTCTCCCACCCCACCCAGGAACTTCTCTTCCAATATGTCCAGAATGATAACACTGATAATCTTCCCTCTAAAGACATTTCTTTACCATGATTCTCTTCGGTTTGTGTCCAAAAGAGCTGCCCGGTTGCCCAGGCTTATAATCTGGATTCCTGGATTTTCTCACATTCACATTCCCAATCACTATGCAAGTACTAAGCCAAACTTAAAAATCTTGCCTCAAACTATAACTTACATTTTATCTTTCTCTCTCTTGCATATTTCAGATGTATCTCTCTCTCTTTTTTCCCTGAGTTTTTCTCTAGCTTCAAAATCTGAATCCTGTTGTCACCTGCCCATCAGCTTCAAAGAGATTCGGTTTCACCATTTGTGTGGTCTTGCTTCGGCGACATTCTGACAAGGTCATCTCCAGCTCAAACTCATTTTCCCCTTGATGTCAGGATGTGTCCAAATGCCTGACTATAGGCCTACAAACATTTCTAGAAATCACTAACACCCAGAGGCTCAGCTTCACACCCAGACATTTTCTCTACATTCCAGAGACACGGAAGTTTGCAGTTTCTCAAACATGCCATGCCTCTATTTCATGCTTCTACTCCTTTTCAAATGTCTCTTTCTATAACTAAAATACTGCTTCCTATTTATTCCTTTTTTTTTTTTTTTTAAGATTTTTGCCATAGGGTGCATGTAGTCACTGGAAAGAGCGAAAGTAAGAAATCACCCTCCAGGGAGGATGCCCATACCACAATCCCTTCTTCTCCATTCTCCTCCTAGGATCTGGGGACACACAAAGATGCACCCAACATAAGTTATAAGCTGCTGGCTCTGGGACCCAAACCATGGTTGGCCATGTGGGAGTCCAGCAACCCAACCATCATACCAGCTGCTAGTCACCCTACTTAATCTATGTCATTTCCACACATCTCATAACTCTCTTTCAAGATTTTGATTCTCTTACTGATTCTTCTGTAAGCCCATTTAGTCTTTCTTCCAGCCTCCCCTTATACTCTAACAAAGATTCTCTGTTGCTCTACCTCTCTGTGGAAAGTGGTAAAATTTTACTGTTTATATGTGAAAGGGTGATAATAAAGCAAGCAATATCAAGTATATATAGTATATTGAATTGGTGAGAACGCTAAGGTAATGAGCACATAGAAATTGATGGAAATAGTATAAACTTGTCTGACAGAAATAAAATTGCAATGAGCGAATTTACATGCAATAAAATGCAGTGGGCAAAAAAGTTCATTATTCATAGAAGTTATAAGTTCAGAAAGAGAAAAGTTGGCAAATAGTGAACTTAAAATTAAATATCAGATGCTTTAAAATTATACAATGGGGGAATAGCAGTTAGTGTAATGGCTATATTGCTGGACTCCCATGTAGCTGACCCCGGTTCGAGTCCCGGACCCAGTGGCTTAAACTCACGCCAGGCACGTGTGCGTGTGTGCCCAAGATCCCGAGAGGAGAATGGAGGAGAAGGGATTGCAGTATGGCCATCCCCCCCGGGGATGTCTCTCTGTCTCTCTTTGGCTTTCTGGTGAGCGTATGTGCCCTAAAGCAAAAAAAACTCTCAAAAAAAAATTATACAATGGTCTGCTGAAGAAAGTACTCTAACAGAAATTTAAAATTCAGAGTTATATTGGAAAATTATATACACACTTTGTAGTAAATAAGTCATTTAGGGGCTGGACACTGGGACAGTGGTGCAGCTCTGAGAGACAGACCTGCACAGAAAGCTTGTCAGTATGGCTCCAGGGACCTCCCTTAGCATTCATAACACGCACTTACCCATGGTCTGAGCTGGTGGAGAATGGGGGTAGATTGTGGCATACAGACCTTATTGGGGTGCTATCTCTCTCTCTCTCTCTCATACTCATGTGATAAATAAACTTTTAAAAAATCACTTAATATTAAAAAAAAAATCACTTAATATTTTCATGACCACACATAGCTATTATAAAACAGATAACCATATTTTTAACATTGGTAAATTGATTTAACCATAAACAAATAAAACAAAATAATGCAAAACAATGTTACTATGTTTTGGTTTTATTCTCTAAATTATCCACTTCTTTTATTGTTTTTTTTTGGTTGTGTTTTGTTTTGCTTTCTTTTTAAATTTGCCAGAGGGCTCTTGTATTCCCATGAGAGACAGTACACCCTCAGAGGGGATGGTCATGCCGTAATCCCTTCTTCATTTCTCCCTCTTTTCAAGGATTTTGGGTGTGCACACACATGAGCCTGGCATGTTTTTCAAGCAGCAAGATGTGGGACTCAAACTGCATAGTCAGTCATGTGGGATCTAGCTGCCTTAAACATCAAGCCACTACCTAGCTCTTGACTTGGTGTTAACCCACGTTAATTAGGTAGTAAATATACTACTACATTTTCATGTGATATTTCTAGTACTTTTAATGTTATTTTGTTGTACAGAAATATTTCTACAATTGTAATTAAAATATTGATAGTAATTTGAAATAAAAACTTCTAGGGTTTGGTCCTTGGCCAAATAGTTAAGTGAGCTGGAACCCACATAGCCAACTGCATGGATCAAGTCCCAACACTATTGGCTTGAAAAACATGCCAGGCATGCTGCCCCAAATCCCAACAGGGTAGAGAAATGGAGGAGAAGGGATTGTGGCATAACCATGCCCCATTGGAGGTTGCTTACTCTCTCTCCCACTTTCAATGTTGTCTCTCACTGGCAAGCACATGCACTATCTGACAATAAAATAAAATTAAATTAAATTAAGATAAGATAAAAAGTAATGCTCAGTTGTAGAAATCACAGTGAAATCTGAGCCCAAGTGTAATATTAATTTAAATAACTATATTCAAAATTTACTTCCCTAAAGAAAGATGTGGAAACCACTTTAGCCACTTTGAAAGACTTCTGTATCACATATACAAACATCTTTAATAACACATAAGTAAAAAAAAAAATAAATAGAAAGGAAGTAGGTTTAATACTTTTAGAGAAGTTCAGCCACAATCTATAAATTGAGCAAAAGATGGCTAAATAAGACAATCCACATCAACAAGACAATCACATGGATTTGAGGTGGCTGCAAGTACAAAAAGGCCTTCTAGAAGTTACTTAGCTAATTCATTGACATTTCCCTTCTCAAAAACTTTTGATACTTTCTGCTTTGTAATTCAGCAGATTTGGAAGTGTTATTCATTTAACTTAGAACTCAAAGAACAATTTAATATTCATTTTGTTTTTAATCTTTGAAAAGTTATCATTTTAAGACTGAGAGTTTTGCTCACTCATTTTCTTTTTTACATTTATAATCAAACTTTAATTCAAAAATATCTATCATTGTTGAATTCTCAGTGAATTCTTGAGGTCTTGTACCTCTGGATAATTTAGTTTTTCCTCTAAACTGTTTCTGAAAAATCCTCAGAGAAATATAATTTTATTCTTACATTAGAATTTTTTTCAGAATATTTTATTAAAACATAAATAAAAAAGGACATGATAGAGTAACCAGTAAGTGGTTATATATACATATATACATATATATGTGTGTATGTGTGGGTATATATACATATATATGTGTGCGTGGTTATATATACATATATATATATGTGTGTGGGTATATATACATATATATGTGTGTGTGTGTGGTTATGTACACATATATGCATATATATAACCACACACATATGGTTTTACATATTATTTAACTACATATATAAAATATATCTATTATATATATTATATGATATATACAGTATATACAGTATATATGTATGTATATATATATACAGTATATTTCATATAATATTCATATATTAAAATATATGTCTGAGAAAATCTCTAATGAGGTATATATTATTCTAAAGTCTTTCACAATCTTTCACAATATGACAGATTGAATACCTTTTTAATTTGCTAGGGAGAGATAAAACACTTGCTGAAGAGAGATGGAAAGAGAGGAAGATAATAAAAGAGAAAGTACTTTCTAATGGGTCATGGTCATGATGCAGTCCTTTCTCTTCCACCCTATTGTGATTTTTTGAGCATACACACACACATGCCTGTCATTTGTTTCGAATTGCCTGGGTTAACAATAAAACCACATGGTTGGCCATGTAGGATCCAGCTCTCTTAACCACCAGACCAAGGGGCCCAGATTGAGATTTTCATTAATTAATACAAAATTCTTGCCATTAAAATGATAGTTTTTTTCTAGTTTAATGGACAATAGTAAAATTAATCTGAATAATTAGTGGTGTAAAATGCTTCAGATACACTATAGTTTTTGGAATAGACTTTATGTTTTAGAGCAGTTTTGGGCTGATGAGAGAAAGTACGTTTTAAAAAGTATTTTAAGTGACAAATGAAGTAATGGTACAATTAGAATGCTACCATTTTGGAGCCCATAATGATAGGCAGCACTGAAGGATGGCGTCATCCTAGACAGTGGTTTCCACTGGCTGCTGTAATTTCAGGCAACGTTTATCTGTTGATGGACGTACCCTTCTATGGGGAATCTTGCTAAAAAAGAAAACCTGAAACAAAATTCTAGATCCAACTTCTCATTTAAAAGAGAGCAAGGAAGAGAATATGTTATACATCAGAGAAATCTTAACTTTTGATTTAAATCCTAAGTGCTCATTGCTTAAAATCTATGTGTTAGATGTCAGTAAGATGGTGGAATAGAGCCTCCAGTGCTCATTCTCTGGTAGAAACATAAAATTTACAGCCATCCACGAATGATAATAGCTTCACAAGCACTAAGGAAACCAGATGAGATATTACAGTACATGGGTTTAGTACAAAAATAAGAAAAGATTCAGGGAAGAGGGTAGGAAGCCCAATTTTACATCACCTGTATCATCCTTACCCCAATCTCAGGCAGCATAGAGTGGAAAGAGATACCTCCATATGGAGGAAGGAGAGGTAGGTGTACTCTGTGTTTGTCTTAGACTCTTAACCTAGGCTTGTTCAGTGATGAGCAGACCCCCACAACACCACACTTCAGGCCAGGTCCCACAGACTCAATCCTCATGCAGCAGACTGGGTCTCAGGACCTCACCACCACCAGGCCATCCCCTGTGACCTTAGGTTCTAGATTGCCCCCCTGCTAGGCTGGTCCTGTTACTCCAGGCTCCAGACTACCCACTCCACTACCTGGCCCACAAAGATAGAGTCTTCAGGCTCACCTCAGTATCAGGCCAACCCTTGCAGCCCTAGTCATCAGATTGGTACCCACTGACCTAGTCT
>NW_006206449.1:1235406-1245771 GCF_000334495.1 Tupaia belangeri chinensis | reverse complement strand
AACTACCATATGATCCAGCAATTCCACTACTGGGTATCTACCCAAAGGACAGGAGAGCACCAGTAGGAAAAGTGCTTGCAGAACTATTTTCATTGCAGCACTATTCATGATTGCCAAGACATGGAACCAACCCAAATGTCCACAAACAGATGGATATATTGAAAAATTGTGGCACATATACTCTATGGAATACTATTAAGCCATAAAAATAACAAGGCCCTGAAATTTGATAGAAAGTGAATGAATGTGGAAGATCTGTTGCTGAGTGAAGCAAGTCAGGCTATGAAAGAGATACAGTGTATGTCTCCACTTAACATATACCAACTCTATGGTAGAGACTGAAGGACTGGAGAAGATAAAAGTATTAAAAATTGTAATGGACACTAGAGACAAAGTGGAACGAGAGTGTGGGAGGGGAAAAGCATAGGAAAGGAAATTTGGGGGGGGGATGGAGAGATATGACACTGTGGGACACGGATAAGGTTTATTATCTATTGACGAGGATGTGTATAATAGTCTCAGCTAGGCTGGACTGAGATGTATATCATTCTGGGTAAAGTCTCTTCACAATCTAAATGATGTATAGCAATTTAACATATGAATGATAATTTAATTTTGTTTTAATTTAAGAAAAAGAAAAGAAAGAACTTAGATTGTGGATGATCACACTCTGGATGCTAAGAGAGCTATTAATACTGGGTTGGCTATTATTTCTAACTCTTCAGTGAATGGAGTCAGGAAACACAGATAAGCTATAATGAGTTTGTGGAAATCCTGCACTTTGCAATGATATGAATAGACCTGGAGGGCATTATGCCAAATAAAGTAAGCCAGACAAAGAAGGACAAATGCTGCTTCCTCTCCCTCTGGTGACATAGCTGAAATAGTCATACTCAAAACCAGAAAGTGGAATAGTGGTTTCATGTCAGTGGGAAAAAGGTCAAAGGATACAAAGGTTCAGTTATACAAGATAAATGAATCCTGGAGAGCTACTGTAAAACCTAGAACCTATAGTTCGTGAAATTATATTGTACACTTAAAAATATGCTAAGAAGATAGATAATAAGTGCTCTTACTACATAGGAAAAAAATTAATGTATTTTTTTAATTAAAAAATAAAAAATGAGGAAAAATAAATGTGGGAGGGAGGAAACTTTTGGAGGTAATGGATGAGTTTATGGCCTTGATTATGTTGATGGTTTCATGGGTATACACTCAGCTCCAAACTCATCATGTTGAATATGTTAAGGATGCACGGCTTTTTATATGTCAATCATTACTCAGTAAAGTTGTTTAAAAAACAGTAAGAAGGGAACCAGCAGTTAGTGTAATGGCTATGTTTCTGGACTCCCACATAGTCGACCGCAGTTCGCGTCCCGGACCCGGTGGCTTAAAACTAATGCCGGGCATGTGTGTGTGCGCGCCCAAGATCCCAAGAGGAGACTGGAGAAGGGATTGTGGCATGACCATCACCCTGGGGAGGTATTTCTCGCTTTCTGTCTCTATTTCTTTCTCTGTCTGTCTGGAAAGTACACGCACCCTATACTCAAAACCAGAAAGTGGAATAGTGGTTTCATGTCAGTGGGAAAAAGATCAAAGGGTACAAAGGTTCAGTTATACAAGATAAATGAATCCTGGAGAGCTACTGTAAAACCTAGAACCTATAGTTCGTGAAATTATATTGTACACTTAAAAATATGCTAAGAAGATAGATAATAAGTGCTCTTACTACATAGGAAAAAAATTAATGTATTTTTTTAATTAAAAAATAAAAAATGAGGAAAAATAAATGTGGGAGGGAGGAAACTTTTGGAGGTAATGGATGAGTTTATGGCCTTGATTATGTTGATGGTTTCATGGGTATACACTCAGCTCCAAACTCATCATGTTGAATATGTTAAGGATGCACGGCTTTTTATATGTCAATCATTACTCAGTAAAGTTGTTTAAAAAACAGTAAGAAGGGAACCAGCAGTTAGTGTAATGGCTATGTTTCTGGACTCCCACATAGTCGACCGCAGTTCGCGTCCCGGACCCGGTGGCTTAAAACTAATGCCGGGCATGTGTGTGTGCGCGCCCAAGATCCCAAGAGGAGACTGGAGAAGGGATTGTGGCATGACCATCACCCTGGGGAGGTATTTCTCGCTTTCTGTCTCTATTTCTTTCTCTGTCTGTCTGGAAAGTACACGCACCCTATAGCGAAAAATCTCTCCAAAAAGAAAAAAAAAGGTAAGAAAATAGAATTATAATATCAAAGACATAAACAATGTGTAGTACTAATTTGATTGTCATTCATTCAAATTTAATCTATGTGTGTATATTTAAAGTAGGTTTTTTGTAGACAATATATTATTGATTTTGCTTTTTGATCCACTCTGACAGTCTGTTAATTGATCCACTTAAACTATTGATATACAAACAATTACTGATAGATTAATGTCTATTACATTTGTACTGTTTCTTATTTGAACCTCTAATTTTATCCTTTCATAACAGGTCAATTATACTTCCATTTTAAAAATTTGTCTTAGTGGTTGTTCTATAATTTGCAATATATATTTACTGATATTTCAAGTTTGCTTTCAAATAACACTATACCATATATTCATTGGTAGTATGAATATCTTATACCAACAAAACAATTTCAAATTCCTCTTTCCCATTGTATTGTATAATTGCAGTCATTCACTACTTAAGCATACATGATCAGATAAATTGTTGTTATTATTTTGAAGAAACTGTATGTGTAGATCAACTAAAAATAGAAAAAGGTTTTATTTTTTCTTCACTTCTTTATTCTTTCTCCTCCTTTCTTTATGAAAGCTGAGTTTCCAACCTACATGATTTTTTTTCTCTCTCTAGAGAACTTTTTTAACATGTTCTGCAAGGCAGGTCTACTGACAACAAATTCCTTAAATTTTTGTTCGTCAGACAAAACCTCTATTTCTCCACTTTTGAAGGACAATTTCTCAGAGCACAGAATTCTAGGTTTTCTCTCCCTCACAACACTTTAGATATTTCACACTATTGTCTTCTTGCATGTATATTTTTAGTGAGGCTGAATATAATTCTTATCTTTTTTCCTTTATAGGTAAGATGGTTTTTCTCTTGATGTTTTCCAGAATTTTTTTCATCTTTGATTTTCTGAGGCTTAAGTATAACATGTTTGGTTGTAGGTATTTTTAAACTTTATTCTGCTTGGTGTTCTCTGAACCTCCTGGATCTATGTTTTGGGACTGATTATGGAAAAGAAAAAACTCAGTCTTTATTATTTCAAATATTTCTTCTATTCCTTTCAGCTTTTACTCTCCTTCTCGTATTCCACTATGCATACGCTACATCATTTATAACTGCCTCTCAATTTTTGGATATTCTCATCTCAGGTTTACTTTGCTTTTTTTTTTATTTTTTCTTCCCATCTTTTTCTTTATGCTTTCAGTTTTGGTGGTTTCTATTCAGATGTCCATCTCATACCTTCTTTCCTTGGTCATGTGAAGTCTCACTAATAAGTCCATCAAAAGCATTCTTTATTTAAAAAAAAAAAAACTGTTTTTAATAGCTAGCATTTGTTTCTGATTCTTTCCTAGAATTTTTCTCTTTTTACATTGCCCATCTATTCTTGCATGTTGTCTACTTTATCCATCAACATCTTTAGAATATTAAGTATAGTTGCTTTATATTCCAAGTCCAATAATTACAACATGCCTGCCATGTTTGAGTCAGATTTTTTTGCTTGTTATGTCTTTTTACATGGAATATTTTTATCTTTTCAGATGCCTTGTACATTTTTGATAGCCGGGCATGATATGCTAAGTAAAAGGAACGACTGTAAATAGACATTTTGTTATGTGCTGATAAGGAATGGGGGTAGGGAAGTATTCTACAGTCCCATAATGAGACCTCAGTCTTTCAGTAATCCTGTCCTTAATGTCACAGATGTGCTGATAAGGAATGGGGGTAGGGAAGTATTCCACAGTCCCATAATGAGACCTCAGTCTTTCCGTAATCCTGTCCTTGTAGACTGTTAATGTCACAGATACTTCTCAGTACTAGTTTTCTCCTTACTGGGACAGGATGGTTAAAGGGGACTGGAGTTTTGTATTTCCTTTCTATCACATGGAAGACTAGAAAGAGCTGGAATTGAGTATTCCCCTTCTCTTAAATGGAAGGCTAAGGCTAGATACCTTACGGTTTTTCACTGGCCCCTGATCACTTACACTCTGGAAAATTACCAACACGTTAGGCTCTAGCAAAATAGTTTCTCCTCAGGCCAGACTTGGTTAAGAACAGAATGTTCCACGTATTTAAAAATGGTTCTTTTACCTTCCTCTGCTGGAAGTATAAGGGGAATTTTCTCTTACATTCACTGTTAGAATATGGTAGATAACCAGGAGGTAAAATTCACAAAACTGTTAGGGCACCTTCTGAGAGAGTACTCTTGGAAATTAAGCTTTCAGATTCATGTACAGTGAGCCTCCTGCCACTCATCAATTATAGTTCAATGTTCCCGACTCTGGCACCGGTTTTCACTGAGGTTTCTATTCATGAACTTCTGTTCAGTTAGATGTGGTTCTCTGTATTTATCTGAGTATCTCTCCAATTTGAGATGCAATGGTTGTCTCTGGGCAATAATATCTCTTACAGATTTAAAAATAATTATTGATTTTCACCCCCTAGGTTTTTACTTGTCAAAATAGAATGGTAACTTTCAATTTTCACACATGCTGATGTATAAACAAGAAGTCTGCAATATAGTTGTTATGGTATAATTAATTTACATTCCTGGTCATGTTCTTTCATCTTTTTATATTAGACTTACTAGTTGATTCAATTAAAAGGAGATAGGTTGTATTAAAGATAAACTGTACATCATTGAAGAAAATGAATTAAATATGAGGTAATATACCACTGAAGAATTAATTAGATATGCAAATAAAAATAGCTGGGCATTTTTTAGTTGAATTGGATTGTAAATCATGTAATTTTCTATCATTTATTTATAAGAAAAATCAATATTATAATAGGATATCAACTTTACATTATAAATTTTCCACTCTATGTAAATCTATTATTTATTTATTTATTCATTTATTTATTTATTTATTTATTTATTTGGGGAGGTTTTTGCTATAGGGCACCCGCGCTCGCCAGACAGACAGAGACAGACAGAGAGACAGAAAGCGAGAAATCACCCCCCAGGGGGGATGGTCACGGAGCAATCCCTTCTCCTCATTCTCCTCTTGGAACCTTGGGCATGCACTCACATGTGCCCAGCGTGAATTTAAGCCACCGGGTCTGAGACTCAAACCAAGGTCAACTATGTGGGAGTTCAGCGACATAGCCATTACACTAACTGCTGGTCCCTGTAAATCTATTACTTTGAAAATAAAGGAAAACTATTTTTTTTGGAGTTCATACACTAAAGTTTGTTAATAATAATGATTGAGACCAGCAGTTGGTGTAATGGCTAAGTCGCTGGAGTTCCATGTAGTAGACCGCTGTTCTTGTCCTGTACCCAGTGGCTCAAACTTACGCTGGGCACATGTGCGTGCATGCCCAAGATCCCGAGAAGAGAATGGAAGAGAAGAGATTGAGGCATGGCCACCCCCCCCACCGGGGGTGATTTCTTGCTTTCTGTCTCTCTGTCTCTGGTGAGCACACGTGCCCTATAGCAAAAACCTCTCCAAGGAAAACGAATTTGGTTGTCTCCTTTGCCTACCTCAGTATCTGTTTAAGTATAGCAGACTTCCTTGATTCATTGCATGTTGATGGGTTAGAATGAGAATAGTATAATCCAAAGATATGAAAATGTTTAATTCAAACCAGCATGTGGCATGCTGGTGAAGGCTCTGGATCCCACTTGGCTCGCTGTGCAGTTAGAATGTAGGAATGGGTGACTGAAAAATCACTCTAGGCAGTGTGTGAGCCTGCCCAAAATACCAAAGAGGACAACAGAAGAGAAGGAATTGTGGCATGGCCATCCCCCATAGGAGTGATTTCTCATTTTCCTTCTCTGTCTCTCTCCCTCCCTGGTGAGCATACACACCCTACAGCAAAAACTAAAAAAGTCTAACTATTTAAAGTAATGTCTAATTGTTCTCATCAACTTTTCTGACTTCTCAGTACATCAAATAGCATGCTGTTTCCAAATATTCTTGTATTTCATACTGTATCAGTAAGGTATTGATTAGAAGAGTTCTTAAATAATTTTATACACTGTTAAATAAATAGTTTAATTTAAATAAAATAAAAGAGTTAAGGCTGCAACCAAATGCAATGAAAAACAAACAAACAAAAAAACCACACAAATATGGAACAAAAACCAGTATCTGAAATTACAGAGAATAACAGAAAAATCAAATGATACAAACACTAAGCTAGCTCAATATTTGACTTTTATCTGAAATATATGGTTTACACTTTAATCATTAAAGTTAAATATAAAAGTATTTCATAAAAGCCACTAGAAATAAGATACAAAGGTTTGAGATATAGCAGTAATATTCTTATAATGGTAAAGTATACATAATATAAAATTTATCATTACAGTAATCATTTTTAAAGATTCATTTTTAATTTTATTTATTATCATTATTCTTCAGTTTTGACCAGAGAGAGAGACAGAGAGAAAGGAAGACTGAGAAAGGAAGCCGCCAGGTCTGGGACATGAACCACGGTCAGCCATATGGGAGTCCAGGGTCTCAACCACCGTGCCACCTGCTGGCCCCTCCATTATAATAATCTTTAAGTGAATAGTTCATTGGCGTTGAGTATATTCAAACTGTTGTACAACCATTATTTCTATCCAATATGAATACTGAAATTCACAATAACAAGAACCTGTTAAGAATTTTGCTAGTACAAAGAAATGGGGCTCAAGGTTATATAACTTTTTCTCTTAATAAATGACGAATATATTCCTCATGTGGGCCTATTTAAGCCTATCAATTGTCTTATTATGTTTGCTCTTAGCATCACAAAAGTTAGCATACAGTCATTGAAGAGGCGTTCAATTTAGGCATGTCAATTACAGATCAGGAAAAATGGGTGTTCCAAATGTGTCTGGTTATTGCCACACAATTCAAATTTATAATTGTGACTACCCATATTGTCATATAACTCACATCCTAGTATACTGTCATTTACTTGGCATTTACATTTAGACAAAAATAAAAAGCAAGCTAAGCATATAGGCAGAAACAACAAAAAAAATATTTTGCTTGCTGTGGCATTATAATTCTTCACCAGGATTTATTGTTATGGTACTTAAACCAGAACATCATGTTAGACATAACTAACTAGTTAACTTATAATAAATCTTCTACTGCTAACTTGTACTGTTTAAAGAATACGTCTACCTCATTTTACAATATTTGTCTTTACATCAAGCAAATGTATAATCTAAAGGAATCATTCAGAGAACAAGCTAATTTAACTATGACTTGACTCAGTTCTGATCAAAAATATTTATCAAATTTATTCAAGCAGAATTAGATGTTTTTCTAAATTCATGTGTGAATATTCTTAATATATTGTTTCAATATCTTGTGAATGATATAATTACATATTTTTGATCTTTTGTGAAGCTAATCACAAATAATACATAAGAGAAAATGTTTTATTTTATAAATCCTATTTTTTTAAGAATTATTTATTTTTACTTATTTAAATTTGTTATTGTTATTTTTTTCTTTATTTGATGAGAGAGAGAGAGAGAGAAAGGGAAAGTGAGAAAGCAAGCCACCAGGTCCAGGACTTGAACCATGTGGGAATCCAGCACCCTTATCCACCACACCACCTGCTGGCCCCTATAAATCCTATTTTCATTAATCAAACTTTATTCTTTTGATTAGTAGCATTTGTCACTTTTCTGAAGCTTTGAAAATAACTTAGTAAATTCAAATATATCAACAATAAATACTGTAGACATATTCTGTCACAAATTTAAATATTTGAATTAAATTATTTACTATAATTATCATTTGTTTCATAATACGTAGTGCTTTACTAAGAAGAAAAACATATTTTCACAACTATCAGCATATTGATTTAATATCCTTTATCATAAAATCATAGGTTAATTTTCAGGTTTAGTAAAGACTATGAAAAGTGTTATTAGAATCCTGAACAGGGAACCAGCAGTTAGCGTAATGGCTATGTCGCTGGACTCCCACGTAGTTGACCGCGGTTTGCATCCCGGACCCAGTGGCTTAAAACTCATGCTGGGTGCGTGTGCGTGCGTGCCCAAGATCCTGAGAGGAGAATGGAGCAGAAGGGATTGCGGCGTGACCATCCCCCCTGGTGATTTCTCACTTTCTGTCTCTATGTCTGTCTGTCTATCTGGCGAGCGCACGTGCCCTATAGCGAAAACCTCTCCAAAAAAAAAAAAATCCCGAACATAAAATCTTACATTTTTCTAATACAGAAGTGTCTTGTAAAAGAATATTAAAATATTTTCTTCCTCATATTATAAATCTATAGTGTATACTACTATTCAATTTTAGAAGAAGAAATGGTATTATGCGTGTATGTACTATCAGTTATACTTATTGAGAAGAATTAGTAGTATGTATATATGCTAAATTATTTTGTTAAGCAAATTGGCTACTTTCCTTTTTCACAAATTCCTTAGTGGTAACTATTACCACATCATCCATTTTATGATGAGGAAATTTAGACATGTAGAATTTAAATGATTGGGTTTAAATCTCAATGTAATGAACAATGAAGATTAAACTCACATCTTTTCTAATGATGAAAAACTGATTACTGTGATGAGCTGGATAACAATCTTTATTGTGACTAGATAGGCGACCTCTGTTTTTAATTAATTTTGTTGAAAAATCAAAGAATATGCTTGAATAAGCAAAGTGAATATATTTGTTACATAACGGTTAACTTACGACCACAGTTAAAACTGTTGCTTGGTGTGGTGTGATGGTATGGCACTGGCCTCCATATGGCTGACTCTGTGGTTTGAGTCCTGGTACTGGCAACTTGAAAAACATGCCAGGTACAGATATGCACACATGCCCCAAATCCTGAGTGGAATATGGAGGAAAAGGACTGAAGTGGCCATCGTACCTGAGGGGTGCTTTTTCACTTTTCTCTCCCTTTGTCTCACTTGGGCAAGTGCATCTGCCCTACAGCAAGAACAAAAACAACCAAAAAACTATTGACTCCATTCGTTGAAGAAAAGACAATAAAATATTCATGAATTAGCCTGACCTTACTTATTGGGTATGATTTGAAGACAGACAGGAATAATCAAACCATTTTTAATTAAAGAAATTTAGAATTAAACAACAAAAAAAATCCAGGGGCCAGCAGGTGGCGCGGTGGTAAAAGGTGCTCCCAATGGCTAACCACATTAAAGCCGCAGTCCTGGCAGCTTGAAAATCATGCTGGGTGCATGTACATGTGTGCCCAAAATCCCAGGAAGAAAATGAAGGAGAGGGATTGTGGTGTGGCCATCCTCCTGGGGATGATTTCTCGCTTTCCCTCTCACTATCTCTTCCTCTCTGTCTCTCTCTTTGTTAAGACCACATGTGCTATGGCAAAAGCCTGAATTAAATAAATAAACAAAAAAATACAAATGAGCATTCATTAGACTGTGAAGATGCAGACTTCATTATATTGATACACTGAGACTAGAAGGAAAATAACTGAAATTTCCCATAGACTTTGCAAGCCAATTAATCCATTAAAAAGAAAAATGCTGATAGAATCAAAGTGAAATATTAGGCTATAGTATTAAGAAAGATTCCAAATTCAGGGTGAATAAAGTTCCTGAGGATGGCAAGTGATGCAAATGTGAATAATGAATAATATTTCTAAAGTATTATCAAATCTAAAGAAGGTTTAAATCACTCTTTCAATATATGTGGCTATGTGGCTCTGTTAAATGTACCAAATGAATTGTAAAAAGTATGATTTTTTTTTTTTAGCTATCTGATCCAATATTCTTCATGACCTCCAATCATGAGATCATTGCTTGAATTCTGAGTACTCATATAATGATAGACCAGTTTCTCAGATGTCACCATTGCTTCTGAATAACATTTCTTAATATGTAGGAGGTACTAGTAATAGAACATTTTATGGATCTAAAATAGTACTGATGGACCAATACGCTAATAAGCCATGTATGCATAGTATTATTAGTCACACTCTTTTCTGGTCAAGTGATATAAATGAAATGAACATAACTGCAGGTGTTCGAGGTCAATGTTGTTAACCCTTCCCCTAATAAGCCTCCCCTTGGAGAAGGAAATGGAAATGCAATTAATGATACATTAACTGTAAAAGTTTTTAGTTTTGTAGTTCCTCTGTAATTCTTCACCAGAAAAGACTCAAGCATTCCTG
>NW_006206449.1:1216515-1234865 GCF_000334495.1 Tupaia belangeri chinensis | reverse complement strand
ATTGCTCTGTAATTATTTCTTTTACAGAAATACAAGGAGATTATATTTTAAAAGAGTGTTGCCTTTTTATAAATAGAGTTAAAAGCATTGTACTATGCATTCGGATGAATTAAATGCAGGAAAGTGGAAGTGATGGCCTTGTTTAAAGCAGGACTGTTAAAAATAATATTAAACTAGCATATCTTAAAGTTGTGAGAAATCAGCCAATTCTCACAAAGAAAAAATTGAAATCAGTGAATTGTCCCAGCTTAAGTCCATGATATGTCTAAAAACATGCCACTTCATGTTTATAGGAAGATTCACAACACGGGAGGAGGCATTCCTTTCTCATTTCTGTGACATCACACTCCCTTCACTGTCTTTTCCCCTTCTCTTTTCAGGTTCATTCTCTTCCATGAAATGTGAAGTTTCCTGTAGCTACCTAAGAGATCTTCATCTTATTGTTATGCTTGGTGCCGCCTAAGAAATTTCAGCCACGACACTCTTATTTCACATATGCCAATCACTGCTAAATGCACAAAACTCTGATTTATGTTTATGAAGTAAATTTGTCTCCACAGGAAATCAAGCTCAAAATGTTAAGATATGAATCTCATGAACTTTCTCCAAACACAGGTGTTATTAACCACCATGCCACCTGGCTGGACTCTATGCTGTATTTGTTTTTGTTGTTTTGTTTATAATTTTATGATTTCTTATTCACATTTAATTGTTGTACATTTCTATAGTATGCATATGGCTTTCTGGAATATTACTCAGTTGTAAGGGACAATGATACCCTGTCATTTGATATGAAGTGGGTGAATACAGATTTAATGCTAAGAGAACTAAACCAGACTATGAAAGACAAGAACTACATATCCTTACTCAGGCTGATTTGTTTTTGTTTTTTTCTGAGAGATTTTTGCTATAGGGTGCATGTGCTTGTAGGAGACACAAAGAGAAACAGAAAGTGAGAAACCACTCGCTCCCCAGGGGACATGGCCAGCCACAATTCCATCTCCACTAGTCTCTTCTCAGGATTTTAGGCACTCACACACATGCTCTTGGTGTGAATTTCAAGCTGCTGGGTCCGAGACTTGAATCATGGTCAACCATATGGGAGTTCAGCATCGTAACTACTCCCCCCCTGCTGGCTCCCAGACCCAGCGGCTTAAAACTCACGCAGGGCACATGTGTGTGTGCGCCCAAAATTCCAACAGGAGAATAGAGGAGAAGGGATTGTGGCATGGCCATCCCCCCGGGTGTAATTTCTCAATTTCTGTCTCTGTCTCTTCAGTAAGCATATGTGCCTTATAGCAAAAATCTCTCTAAAAGAAAAAAAAAGCTCCAAATAAACTGCATCTTAAACATCCCTAATCTAAAAATCTGATAACCAAAATACAAAATACTCACAATCTGAAGCTTTTTTAAGTCCAGTTTATATAAAATGTTTTAGGTGGAAAATTCCACACCTGACCTCATGTTATGAGTCTCAGTCAAAATGTTGCAAAGGAGCCATCTCCATGACTCAGACTTAATGAGCCGCTCAAGGCTGGCAGGCTCCCACATGGTGGCCTCAGTTTGAATTCTTGGCCTGGTCAGCCTGAAACACCCCAGGCACACATGCAAGTGCCCTGGATCTCACAGGCTGGAGACTGGAGGAAGAGGATCACAGCATGACCAGATTCTGTGGAGGGTGATCCTCCCTCTCTCCCTCTCTCGCTCTCTCTCTCTTATTTTTATATGCACATGCAAATATTCTATCATTAATAAAGAAAACTTTTTTAAAAATTAAGAACAAAAATGCTGCAATACAAAAATATTATATAAAATTATAAATTGCATATGAAACATAAATGAATTTCATGTTGACATTTGGATCCTCCCCCCAAGATATCATAGTATTTACATGCAAATATTCCAAAATCTGAAAATCTTGAAACCTGGAAAATTTCCAGTTTCAGAAATTTTCAATAAAGGATACTGAAACTATATGCACCTTCTCACTTCACACTCTTGAATATAAATAGAATGTGTTCTGACATTCCCTTGCCAATTTCCTTTTACAAATTAAACCCTTTTTCTTAGTCTCTTAAAGATTTGAAAAATAATATATCAAAATATCTTCTCCATATTATTAGTGCTTCTAATTTTCTGATAGACACATTTCTTAGCCTAATTGGGCATTTTCTTTTTCCTTTGAATATCAACCCAATGACCCTTTCTTGATGCCTGGCCCACAGTAGCCAGACGACGACCAGGAAGATGATGACTGAAGAGCCTGAAGAGCTGAAACACCGCGCAGTCTCCAGACGACCCTGAAGATCCTGAAGAGTTGACACTGTGTCGTCTCCAGACGACCTGGGAGACCCTGAAGAGTTGTAACACTACATCGTCTCCGGACGACCCTGAAGAGCTGTGACACCGTGTCGTCTCTGTGCTGTACTGTGCTGCCCACGATAAACGGACGACACTGTCGTCTCCGTGCTGTAACACTACGCCACTTGTCCTGGCTCTACTCCTTCACTCAGGAAACCTGTTCGGCTGTCCCCCCGGGTCGGGACATGCAAGGATGTACATTTTCAAGAATTTTTGATTTTTTAACAATGGCAAAGTGAAAATCATTGGTGATCACATACTGACACGGAACAACATGGTATAAATAGCACTGTTGCAAGTAAAAGATAAACAATAGATTTAATTGCAGTCTGCTAACAAGCATGTTAGAGCTCAGAAATGTCTCAATTGTTCAAACATAAATTGCACAGGAAAGTCTGAATCTAATTAAGACTTGAAAACAAACTGAAAATTGACACTGTGTCAAAAAGCACTTTGTACCAGATTCAGCTTAAAGTTATTTATCCAGTTAAAGAAATAATCACTGGTGCATTACAAAAAATCATATTTGAGTCTTCATTTTTTTCTTTATATATATGTAAAAACTTAGTATTAATATACTTTATTTTTTGTAAGTATGTCAAGCCACTGCTAAGCTCAAATAAGCCTGAATTCAGTAAGGATTAGAGAGGAATTTTTGCTTTTCGTCCCATTTTAAAATGTCAAATGCTTTTTTTCTCAACAATATTTTATTAGCATAAACATCCTACTTCTTTTGTCGCTGATGTTTAGTTATGTTTTAGTCTTTAAGATTGAGTTTACTAGCTATAATAAATTGATACATATACAACAGAAATAAAAACTCATTCTGAATAATCCTCTAAATGTTTTCTTTTCTTTTCCATTTATTTGTTGTGTATTAAAAAGTGTATTTTGGGGGCCAGAAGATGGTGTAATAGTGACATTGCTGGACTCCTACATGGCAGACCATGATTCAAGTCCTAGACAGACCTGGGGACTTGAAACTCATTCTGGGTGCATGTGCGTGTATGTGCCCAACATCCCAAGGGGAGAATGGAGGAGAAAGACTGCAACATGGCCACCCCCCTAGGGCTGATTTCTCACTTTCTGTCCTTCTGTCTCTTTCTCTGTCACTCCAGTGAGTACATGCACCCTATAACAAAAAACAAAACAAAACAAAATAATCTCTAAAAGAGAAAAAAATGTGTATTTCTCCCTATGATGGCTTAGAATTGTTACATATTATTAAAACTTTCCAATTGTTGTATCTTTGTATCATCTTTTGCAGACATTATTGTTTATTAAACAAATATTTATTTTAAAACATACTCTAGATTTTTGTAATGAAAATGGAATAATTTGGTATTAATTTCAAAAATTTATTAGGAGACTGTAAGATTTTATGTCATTAAAAATAGTTTCCCTAAAATAATATGAACTGATACTGACATAATGTACTTTTATCATATTTTTCAATAATTTATTATTAATAAAAATAAATATTACTATTTATTAAATCCTAGTCACCCAATGATATATGCTAAATTTATATCTTTGGCCTTTTATTTTTCTTTTTAGGCTTTTGCCATAGGGCATGTGTGCTTGCTGGAGAGATACAGAAACAGGGAAAGTGAGAGATCACTCCTCATGGGAGATGGCCATGCCACAATCCCTTTTCTATTTTCCCCACATAATTTTGAACACACACACACCTACGTGTCCGGCATGATTTTTATGGTGCCAGGTTCAGGACTTGGACCATGGTCAGCCATGTGGGAACCCAGTGCCTTCACCACCACACTGTCTCTGGCTCTGCTATATTTGTATCTTTTTGGCAGTTGTAGTAAAACAACTGATTTTTTTTTTTTTTTTTTTTTTTGGAGAGGTTTTTGCTATAGGGCGTGTGCACTCACCAGAAAGACAGAGAGAGACAGAGAGACAGAAAGCGAGAAGTCACCACCCAGGGGGCTGGCCATGCTGCGATCCCTTCTCCTCCATTCTCCTCTTAGGATCTTGGGCATGCACACACATGAATTTAAGCCACTAGGTCCGGACCTCGAACCATGGTCAACTAAATGGGAGTCCAGCAACATAGTCATAACAACAATTGCTGGTCCCACAAGTGCTTTTTTTAATGAACATGAGAATAACTCTAGATTCTGTAAAATGTCCTACTTTACACAAGTTTGAAATGATACTGACATGGTAAATTGAGTTGTATTTTTGGTTGAAACTATGCATTTAAAATGTATTATTGTTGATTTGTAGAGCATATTAATTTTATTTGCATAATAAATATTATTGAATAATTGTGCTCCTAATATAGTACAGAGAGGTCTTCAAAAAGTTCAATGAAGGGGCCAGCATGTGGCATGGTCTCTCTCTCTCTTATACATTTGTCCTATACTAAATTTAAAAAAAAATTAAATTATTTTTTAAAAAAAGTTAAAGGAAAATGCATATTATGAAAAAGTTATGCATGGATTTCAAAACAAACTAGTATTTTAATTTCCATTTATTCCTTTAAATTTTTAAGTACCTGTGTAAATCTTCTTCATAAAGTAGTATTTTTTCTATTTTCTATTTATGTTTCTAAATTAAGCCTGACTTCTAGAAGCATAACTGTTTTATAATATTATAAGGTTACTTAAGAATTCTCCATAGAGCATAGCCTCATAACTTATTCCAATGAACTGCATAACTTACCCTTAGACTACCAAAACTTGTATATAACGATATAATTATTTTATTGCACCAAATTGTGAAATTGTCTCCCATTGTACTTCCAAACAATATTTCTTCTGAAGTATTTAATTCTCATACGGCACTTACAGTTTTAACCATGCAATTAATTTCTAGATAATTGCCATCAACATTTATATGGTTGAACTTTTATCCTATTTAATGTTGTATAATTGCTACCATTAGATCATTTCCCAAAGGTTTACTTTTCAAACTCATATAGTGTTTCAATGTCATTTTGTTTTGCAAAGCACACTTTTTATGGTGTGATATTCAACTCTGGGCTTTTGCCCAGGCTAATGAGTAATGACAACCCATTAGCATGCTCCATAAAAAATTCACCTTTACATTTTTAAGACACCTAATTATACTGTTGCCAATATTCTATTTCATTAATTCCTACTTAAGAATGGTAATATTTATTTTGCCCTGATACTAACACAATATTACTACCCTTATATTCTTGTATACTGCTCATCTAAAAAGTAATCATAATTCCAGCAACTAAAGTATTCTTAATAAAATCAAATATTTAAAATAGCAATTTTTTCATTTTAAACCAATATTTTACTTTCCAGTATTGCTGGATAATTGTATTAAACAAAAAACTTACCATGTTTTATTAAAGTTTAATTTTCAACTACTTTTTCCAGTGAATTATTCAAATGTTACACGTGATGAAAATAATTAATCACTATGTGCGCTTTGAGTATACCACTACTCTATTAATATTTTCAATCCCTTTTCTAATAAAAAAGTGAGCTTATAGATTTCATAATGACATACTCTAACTTCCTGTCAAAATACTCATTAAATGAGTATATATGAAGCACAATTTGATTCATCTATTACTTTCATAGTAACATGAACTGAAATATATTTTCCTATGACAACATTCTGGATCTAAGAACCATAAGACAGCATAAACACATTAAAACTTCAATAATATCTAATTATTGAATAGCAAAAATAAAATTCTACTGTATATAAATAAACTTTAACCCCTCCTCAAATAACTTCAAATCTATAAAGAACTTATGATTTATTTTAATGTTAAAATTTTTGAGTGCAATAATAAATTATACCACTCATAATTTTCATTTATATACGTTATTCAAAAATGACAGATGATTTGTAAATTTAGTATAAACTTGAAAATTATATCTTTTTGTCTATTCAATTTTCACAGGAGATATACTCTTTTTTATTTTCTAAGAATTATTTTATTTATTATCAATTTGACCAGAGAGAGAGAAAACCACTAGATCCAGAATTTGAACCATGGTCGGCCATGTGGGAGTACAGTGCCTTTAACCATCATGCCACCTGCCAGCCCCAGGACTCTTAATAGCATATTTTATTTCTTAATTAAGTCTATGCATTTAAATGCACATATGCACATTTTTAAAAATATAAACTTATTTTTTAATGAAGAGAGGCAATAGTTCTCCTATCTTGAAACTGTTTGTGCTTGAAGAATGTTAATTCAGTGCCCTGTGGGTGCCCATATATATTAGAGCTTAAGAAATGGAAAGTAAAAAGGATTCGTAATAGTTGTAATTGTTGATTACATCTTCGGGCTGTTGGGATTTTTTGAAGTTCATTCACTTATTTCTTCATTGTGAGTGAAAGACAGAGAGAGTGAAAAATATAGGCACCTTCAACAGAGCCTCTTGTCATAGCCCTCTCCTTAGTCTCCCAGCTTGCCAGAGTTGCGGTCATGTGCATGCTTAGCACATACAGTTTGACTGAGAATCGAACTCCTGATCTTCCACATAGATCCAGCATTACTGAGCAATGTGCTACTAATGGAGCACCAGGGATGGCCAAGAAAGTTGCATTTCTGATACCTATTTGACCATGTCATAAACAGAGAGACAAGGTTTATTATTAACAAATGTTTATAGAAGTGTTTCTATTACTAGGTCATTCTATTATTTTCAACATGCTACTATAAAATTTTAGGATATGTAGCAGGCATATTTCTAAAATGATTTATGCCCTTGAATAATCTCTCAAGTGTAGGCTGGACCTGTGAATATGATAGAGTATAACACCCATAATTACATTACATAAAATGACAAAAAGGCACTTTGTAGAGATAATTAAGGTTCCTAAACAGTTGACTTTGTATTAACCAAAAGAGATTATCCTGGGAGGAAATAAAATGACCTTTTCAGGTGAATCTCTAAAAGAGACTCAAAGAAGCAACAAATGCAAAGAAAATGGATATTTCTCCTAGAATCTAAGACCCCCCCAAAGCAGAGTCAATAATCCCCAAAATAGACAAGTGGGATTACATGAGACTGAGAAGTATTTGCATGGCAAAAGACACAGTAATGAGTGTGAATCAACAGCCTTCAGAATGGGAAAATAGTTTTGTAAACTATCCATCAGATAAGGGACTGATAATCAGAATACACAAGGAACTGAAGTAGCCGTTCCAAACACAGATGATCAACCCTATTAAAAGATGGGAGAATGAGTTGAAAAAAATCACTCTCTCAGGTTGACATGAGAATAGCCAAAAGGCATATGAAAACATGCTCAACATTCATTATTGTAAGGGAAATGTAGATCAAAACAACAATGAGATACCACCTAACCCCAATCAGAATGACTAAGATGGAAAAAAAAAATGATAAGTGGTGCTAGCAGGGGTGTGGTGAAAGGGGAACTCTCTTACACTGCTAGTGGGAATGTAAATTGGTCCAGCCACTGTGGAGAACAATTTGGAGATTCCTCAAAAATCTACTAAGAGAACAAGGGAAATGTAGATCAAAACAACAATGAGATACCACCTAACCCCAATCAGAATGACTAAGATGGAAAAAAAAAATGATAAGTGGTGCTAGCAGGGGTGTGGTGAAAGGGGAACTCTCTTACACTGCTAGTGGGAATGTAAATTGGTCCAGCCACTGTGGAGAACAATTTGGAGATTCCTCAAAAATCTACTAAGAGAACATCCATATGACCCAGCAATCCCACTCCTTGGTATCTACCCAAAGGACGGAATTCTTAATCGGAAAAGTACTTGCACATTGATATTTATTGCAGCATTATTCACAATTGCTAAGACATGGAACCAATCCAAATGCCCACAAATAGATGAATGGATTGAAAAACTGTGGCATATATACTCTATGGATACTACTCAGCCATAAGAAACAACAAATCCTGGCTTTTGACAGAAAGTGGATGAATATGGAAGATTTACTGCTGAGTGAGGCAAGCCAGGCTATGAAAGAGAGACATTATATGTCCTCACTTAATATAGACCAAGTGTCCGCACTCTATGACTGAAACTGAAAGACTAAAGGATATAGAAACACAGTAAATGGTTGTGAATACCAGATACATTATGGGAAGAGCATATGTGAAGGAATAGAGTCTGAGGAAGAACATTAAGGGGAAAAATGGAGATGCAGAGCATTTGGGACAAAGAAATGGGGTATTATCTGTTGAAGATAACTTTATAGTATTATCAACTGGACTGGGGAGAAATGTAAACATGTTACAATATTCACTTTGCAAACTAAATGACATGATTGAATGTATAAAAGAACTCAACATAAGATAAAAAAAAATAATAAAAATAAATAAATAAAATAAATGTGGTGAACTGCCTATGGAGAAAGTCAAGCAGATAGGATCCAAGGGTGCGTTCTAGCTGTTGTGAGCAGTTCCTGGCCAACAGTCCTCCAACCACATGGAACTGAATTGTGACAGCAACCAATGAGACTGGGAGAGGATTGGGAGCCACGGATGAGATGACAGCCTGGTCTAATACACTACCATCAACCTGGTGAGAGAGACTCAGAGCTGAAGCTCCAGCTAACCCATACCCAGATTTCTGATTCACAGAATTTGTGAGATAATACATTTGTGTTGTTTAAATTTGTTGTGATTTGTTATTCAGCAGTATAAAAGTAATACAGGATATAAAGAAAGGAATATAGACAATTTTAAGAAATAATAGGAAACTTGTCAAATCAAAATATATTTGTAAGAAAAAATAAAATGAAAATAAAAGTTGTCCTATAGCCATCATCTTTTAACCTATTTACCTAATGAGTCATTTTTTTCTCTCTTTTTTTTTATGCTAGAGAACATGAGCATGTATGAGAGAGAGAGAGAGAGAAAGAGAGAGAGTGAGATAGAGAGCGAGAGAGAGAAAAGCATGCCCAACAGGGTCTAGTCATACTTTAATTCTTTTTCCTTTAATTCTGCATCTCCCCAGGATCCTGCGCATGCACACACAGCTGGCGTATTTGTCAAGCCCATAAAGCCAAGATGTGAACCCTGATTTACATGTGAGCTTCAGCTTCCTCTGTGCAGCTCCTAATCTCCACACTCTGGGGCCCACCCAGTGGGAAAATTTTTAAGTCAAAGATTAATTTTATATAATTGTATTAATGTCACATCTATTTAGGCTAGCAAATTGTTCTTATATGCAGTGACATGTCTGTTATTTTTTATTTACATGTTTAGTCTATGTACATGCTTAATATAGATACAGTGAGTTAACTTTGGATTATCATCTATGACATAAGTCAATATGAATTTGTTTTTGTTACACAGCCATAGGCACAATTAATTCTATTTACATAATTGTGTCTAAATCTTGGTCAAAATATGACACATTAAAACTTTAAGCATCCACCTGGCCTAAGATCTTGAAATTTTCAAGTATATCTGACCATAATACAAATGATGAATGTGTAAACTGTTTAAGATCTCATGGGACCCTCAGTGATATGAGTGAAGCTCATTGACAGTTGAGTTATACACTCATATTTTTATCATTCAAGTAGCAAGGGAATGCTAGTTTGTAAAAACAGAAAATTACCTGTAACTTTCAATTTTATGTTTCAACTTGCTAGGCTAGAGTTCCCTGTGATTCAATCAAATACAAGTGTAGGTATTGCTGTGAAGATATTTTGTGGATATAATTAAAATTAACGTTAAGTAGAGAAGATTATCCTTAATAATCTGGTGGCCCTGATTCAACCATTCAAAGGAGCTTATTTGGAGGAGGACTGAGGTTTCCCTGAACAAGCAATGCTATTCTTGCCTAAAAGTTCCACGCAACCTTTCCTGATGGTCTGCTTTGTAAATTTCAGATCTGTCTCACCAATTTCCACAACTTCGTAAGTCAAGTTTTTGTGATAAATCTCTTGACACTCACATTCAATTTTCCCCCTTAGGGAGATTTTTACATGTGCTTGCCAGAGAGACAGAGAGAGAGAAAGTGAGAAATCACTCCCCAAGGGGGATGTCCATACAGCAATTCCTTCTCCTCCATTCTCTTCTCTGGATTTTGATTACACACGCATGTGCATCCAGCATGAGTTTCAAGTCTCCGAATTCCGGTCTTAAATTGCAGAAAGCCATGTGGGAGTCCAGCACCTTGAGTACTATGCTTCCTGCTGGTCCCTTGACACATAAATTCTACTGCCTCTGTTTCTCTGGTAGAACCCTGACTTACATATAATCTTTCTACTGAGTAAATCTGTAACAATTACAAAGGAAATTCTCATTAGATAAAACCATTCAGATGATTTAAAAAGAAAAAATATTTTAAACATGATCAAAGTGAGCCAGGATGTGGCATGATGGTTAAGGTGCTGGATCCCCACATGGTTCAAGTCACAGACCCAGTGGTTTGAAAATCACACCAGATGTATGTGCATGTGTGCCCAAATTCTCAGGAGAGTGGAGAAGAAGGGATTAAGGCAAGGCCATTCCCCTAGGGGAGTGATTTTTCATTTTCTCTCTTACTGTCTTTTCCTGTCTCTCTCGGGTGAGCACATGCAGCCTATGGCAAAAAACTATAAACAAACAAACAAACAAACAAAAAACCATTATCAAACAACTAACTAACAAAATCGTAGAAGGCAAATACTCTCTCATAGAGCAACTGAAAATTAGCAGCCCCAACAATTCTTTCTGGATTTTATGAAAAAAGTATTAAGACGATATCCACAGGTCTTCATAATCAGTGTTCAATATAAAGAGTTCTCAATAGATGATCTATGTGTATATAATTATTCGGAATTGATTTCTAGTTTGAAATATGCATATATATATGATGTGCATGCATGGTATTATGCACAAAATTTTTAAAAGGCTAAAAGGAATAAGAGGGGCTTCTGAGATAGGATGTACTCTCTTATGAGGGCAAGTTTTAAATGGCATTGAGGTCGTATCACTAGGGATTCAATCATTTCTGACAATCCTTTCAACAGGGAGGATTATGGGCTGACATCTCATTATTGAAGAACTGAAATGTGAATAATTTGTCCTACACTGATGGCCAGGAGATACTGAAACACATACACTTTTGAGGTCACTGCTGCAAAGAACAAACTGAAATATTGCAGAAGAATAAAAATAGGAAAGAGATACTAATTAAAATGATGTATTTGTCAAATAATCTATGTATATATATTCATTGCAGTTTTTCATTAAATAAAGTGTGGTTACCAGACATTAGTTGTGTTTAAAAATCAAATTGTGGTTTTAAAAAGAATTTATTTCCTTAACTTTCAAGCTTACTAAAATCTTAGAGAAATAATCAAAATGAAAGAAAAGACATAAAATTTGGCATTTATTTTAAAATTCAAGATTAATGGTATAACCTCTCTCAGGACTAAAAATAAGCTCATTGATCTTTTCTAATATAATATGGAATGAAGAAAAAGCAGGAAAATTGCATGTTCAATGAAGATAATAAATTCTCTCACATTCTTCTATTTATTGGGTCAACAGAAAAGTCATGACATTTTCTATGCTTTTTAATGCAAAAATGAGTTATGACTTTTCCATTGACCCAATACTTATAAAGTTTGTTTATTCCATGAATGAGAGAGAGAAACAGAGAGAATGAGACAGTACCCCTAATGGGATCTTGATATTGTGATCCAACCCCAGCCTCAGCCAGCCTGGATTACGGACACACAACATGCCTACGGTACTCAGGGACATCTTCAGATGGGAATCGATAACCTTCCCATGTGGGTGTTCCTCACACAATGTCATGTTTTACCACTGGCCACCGTTAGAACCCAAGAATAAATTTACACACAGCATCAGAAGTATGGCAAATGTAAGTGAAAATATTGTGCTTGTTCTATAATAATACTCATAAAGGGAACTTTGCCTTCCAAGACATAAATTATTCATATGTAAAACATAAACAAGACATGAGATAAACTAAATGATTTTAGAGCAGTTGTTACAGAGAATCAGTGTTATAACTTGATAATGTTTACTAATAGACTATTTCAGTATCTGTGTGCACAATCGTAAAGTGAATAGAGCAGAAGGGAGTATGATAGGTATTGTGAATGTTTAGGTCACTGTGAGAATTCAGTGTTGCAGAGAAAATCAGCTTGCAACGTAGGACTGACTTGGGTATTTCATCCAAACTTCAGCATTGCCATCAATTTTGAAAGATTGCAACTGTCCAAGAGTGAAGAATAAATATTCCCCACATTCTCTACCTCATTCTACAAATTAAACACTGACTTACTGAAAATATTTGTTTGTTGGTTTATTTCTTCCATGAGACAGAGAGAGAGAGAGAGAAGGCTGATGAGAGAGACAAGAGACCCCCAAAAGGCCCTTCGCACCTCAGTCCACCTCCTCGACCAGCACGGATCACAGGTGCACATGCTGCCGTGTTCAGGGCAGGCCCAGGATAGGACCAGGAGCTTCTCATGTGGGGTCCATTATGTTACCACTGTGCCAGCCTCTGGCCCCTGGAAGTGCATTCTATTATTAAAAAGTAGCCTTGGAAATTATCTGCTATAGCTTTAATCTATCTTTTAGTAGAGAATAAAATAATAAAAGCTAACATGAAACAGAGAGACACAGGTTATGTAAAACCTCCAGGCCTATTTGTCCGTCATTTGCAAACCTTTCATTAATAGTGACAGGCAAAAAGTACATTTAGTTGGTTTCCTCATAGAAAGATGTTAACTTGGAACAAAAATAAAACTTAAAATAGTGCACATATATTTTCTAGCTGATGAAACAGACATACAAAAAATATATGATTGTCTCAAAGTCTTCAAATGCAGCTTATATATTATTTAGCAATATTCTCTTAAAAATTAATATAATGGTAAACACAAAAATTGAGATGACAGAAGTAAAAATAAGATTGGTTGGAATAGGGATTGGCAGGTGACGTGGTGGCTAAGGTGCTGGACGCCCACGTGGTGTACCGCAGTTTGAATCCCAAACTTGGCAACTTGCTTTCTCACTTTTCCTTCCTCTCTCTCTCTCTCTGTCTCTGTCAAATTAAAATAATAATAACAACAAATCAAATAAAATAAAGAATTCTTTATAAAAAAGATTACTGGGTATAAAATTTGTGGAAGTTATGTGTTATATAGACATACATATGTTTGTGTTTATACATACATAAACTTTAAAATATTATAATTTTCAAAGTACTAATGAGACTCTAATTTTTACTTCTTCCAAATATGCTTTGGGTTTTGCTGTATGTGTCACTTTATATGATACTTTTTGAAAATGTATCTGAAATTCAATGATTTCTCCAAAGATCACAATGAAGTTATGTAGTCCCAGAGTGGATGATTTTAAATTGTATGTCATTACTTTTACAGAAACCAAAAGAAAGTTCCCTCATGCCAAAAGTTAAAACAAATTTGTGGATTTTCTTGTTCTTATTTCCTTGTGTGTTGATAATAAATCACAAGTAAGAGCACAGGTATGTTTAAATAGACATACATATAAGGAAATAATATTATGAGATAGCCTGGGATGAAGATGTATTTCAATTTTGATACGAAAGAAAGATGGGCATGATTTTAATATTCAATAATTCAGATATCAGTCTTCTAGAACATACATACATGAAATTCAGAAGCTTACGCTGTTGTCATAGAAAACCATAGCTGAAGTGATGTGAAATACAAACACGTTCTTAATTACAATAAGAAATCAGCAGCACAAAAACGATATCAAATATGCTTTAAATAAAAGTAGAAAAGATTCTAATAGGAGAGGAAAATTTTTCTACAAGAACTTAAGACCATAATCAAGTTGAACCATATCACCTATCTTGGCTGAAACCTTTGGTGGACTAAGGGCCTGGAGCACAAACAATGAATTGCACAGAGATATGTCTACACACACAGGGCACTTGCCTCTCTTCCTGAAAACTGTGTATTGACTGAGCTGTTGACCTTAAAGAGCCGGGTAACCACGAATGTGAGCAAGAATGACTTTGTCCACATTTTCTCTGTGGCCTCTAAGTTCAATGAGGTAATTTTAAAGCCGATACCAATCTTTCATCAATGTGTAATTCTATATAAAGGACAGTATGCTTGTTACAACTGGTTTAATGTGACAGTTCCACATTACATTGTGACCTGTCTTCTCAGAAAATAATCACTACAAGTGACTCTAGGTTTTTTCTTATAATATTAAGTGAATCAGAAATAATGCAAGTTATGATAGTTCTGAATAAATTCTAGGAAGACAAAAGTCCTAAAGAGTTTTAACCACTTAAGAAATTGCTTGTTTAAAATCTTTGGAAGTGGAAACATTCTTCAGGCATCTGTTAGAAGAGTGAGACTGAGAAAAATGAAGGAGGAGAATCATGAAAATTTAAGTTTTTTTCTTCTTCCATACTTTCCTAAAGTGCAGTTTACATAGCTCCATCCCCTGGGCTAGTTTCCATCACTTTTTTTATTACATAGTTTACTTTTTTTTCTCTTCCATAAACAAGAGCGAGAGAAAAATAGAAAGAGGGAGGGAGAAATAGATATCTCCAACAGGATCTTCATGCTAGGACCCCTCTTAACTTCAGTCAGCCCCTGATCACAGGAATATGCCCACACTCAGTTGTTCAGGGAGGTCTCCACATGCAATCCCAGGACCTGCCCTCTGTGTCAACCTCACAGAGCACTGGATTCCCACTGCACAGCTATCTGGCTCCCATATGCCAAATTTTGAGAGACATTCTTTTAAGAAAGTTTTTTCCCCATTTAATCTTTTTCAGGGTGTAGCGGCCATATAATTTAAATTTACACTTAAGAATTTTGTCAAATTTAGATTTATAGTTCCAGCATAGTTGAAACTCACAGAAGTTGAATCAAAAAGGATAAAACCTTCTATTGCTCTTTCCCATCTCTCCATGTCATAAACATTCTTCTCATTAAGTTTTCCACACTTATTATTGTTGCCATGTCCTTTCTTTTCCTTTATAACCTCACAATATCTTTCATCCTACATTCTGCTAAATATCCTTACAAAAACAGTGACATTAGTAACTGTCCAGTCATGTATGATGGTTTTGTTTATTCCATGTTCAACTCTGTACAGTTTGACACTCTATTGCAATGTTCACTTTATAAATGAGTTTCTCTAGGTAATTGTAATACTTTACGAGATACTTGGTTATTAAAATAAATTGTTGATGATCAAACTAGTGTGATCTCTGATGAACAAAATTAAACCAGGTTTCCATCCTGATTTCTCAGAACTTTTCACATTAATAATGTGCTTTGCCATGTTCCAAGGGGGAAAATATAGTGTCCATATTCTTTACATTAGTTTAACTATAGAAGCTACTTTTCAAATTCAAAGAAGGATTTCTACATCAAATATTTTAAGATTACCACTCAGTGGTTTCATGAATATCTAATGATTATTTAAAATATTCTTTTTGAGGGGCAATCAGGTGGCATGGTGATTGGGACACTGGACTCTCACATAACCGACTGCAAATCAAGTCCCAGACCCTGCAGTTTGCTTTCTCACTTTCCCTTTCTCCCTGTGTCTCTCTTTTGGGTCAAGTTTAAAAATAATAATAAATAAAATAAATCTAAAAATAAATAAATAAAATAGTATTTTAAATTTTTCCTTCTTGCTCCCAACTATAGGGTGCGTGCGCTCGCCAGACAGACAGAGACAGACATAGAGACAGAAAGTGAGAAATCACCCCCCAGGGGGGATGGTCACGCTGCAATCCCTTCTCTTCCATTCTCCTCTCAGGATCTTGGGCATATATGCACACGCGCCCGGTGTGAGTTTTAAGCCACCGGGTCCGGGACGCGAACCGCAGTCAACTACGTGGGAGTCCAGCGACATAGCCATTACACTAACTGCTGGTTCCCACTTTTTATATCTTCATAGCAATATATATGAACTTGTATCTTCATAGTAGTATACATGAATATGCCCAACACCAAAATAATATATTTTCTCTCAAATCAGTTACCATAATTAAATTCATTCTAAAACTGGCAATAACCTGCCAATCTGCATAGAACTATTATGTAGTTTAATGGTTTTTTATGCTACATTTCAAGTTTAAAAGCTGAGAAGATGATTGACTAGACAACTCCCCTATTAATGTCCAGCCAAATGTGCATCAGCCTTTTGTTTACAAAATGTGAAATACTGAACACATAGCAAAATCTAACTCCTCCCACTTCAGTTCTCTATCCTGAATTAAGCAGGAGTCCCTCTTTCTATGGGTCCTTTATGATTATCTACTTATATGTGATTCATAGAACAATATATATAGTGTTTTGCAACTTTCTTATTTCACCTGATTTTGAGATAGGAGTTCAAGTTCATTTTTTTTTTTTTTGAAGATAGGGTAAGAGCTCTGAAATGGAATCACTGTGGTTTATTTAAAAATGGAGTCGCAATAATTTATTTTCTCTATGGCTTGATAAATATACATTCTACATGCCCTCATCTGCTTTGGTTGGTAATTATGACTCCTTGCCATTGGGTTAAATTTTATAAAAAAGTTATACTCCAGAGCACACTGCTGAGAAGAAGACATATCATTTAAAAAAAAAAAAAAAGAACCACCCTCCCTAATACTCACCTCGAGAAGTAAAAGATTAGCTGACAGCACTGGTTCGGTGGCCCGTACTTATAAATCCCTCCAAATAATGCTGGTGATTAATCATTTTTCTCTGTCAAGGCCCTAGATAACCAGGACATTTTCTTTCCCCTCTCCCACTCCCACCTTTGGCAACCTACCTTGGGACCCCTCCCCTCCTGTTTGAGAATTCTGGTTTTTTTTTTTTCTTTTTCTTTTTCCCTTTCCTATAATATAAAAACTCTGCTTTTACTACTTCCTTTGTCTGTGCTGCTAATTCTTTGGGAGTGTGAGACAAGAATCTGGTCATCTCATGGCCAGGAATCTGGCAAAGGCCCTGAGCCTGATTACTCCAGAAATTATGTCAATTTCATTTGCTTTCATTATATATACTGGTCTACATGATCTAGTTTATTTCTTTTAACTGCACATAATTTCGAATTTACTGAGGTTTTATATTTATTTTATTTATGATAAACACTTAGATTGGTTGAAAATTTTCCCTAGTAGAACCTCCCAACCACTTTTTATTTATTTATTTTCTTTTCAGAGAGAGATTTTTGCTATAGGGCACTTGTGCTTGCCAGAGAGAGACAGAAAGTGAGAAATCATCTCCCAAGGGGGATGACCACTCTGCAATTCCTTCTCCTCCATTCTGCTCTTGGGATTCTGGGCACACACACACACACACACACACACACACACACATGTGTCCGGCATGAGTTTAAGCAGCTGGGTCCAGGACTTGAACCTCAGTTGACTACAGGGGAGTCCAGAAGTGTAACCATTTTGCCATCTGCTGGTCCCTCAACCACTCTTTTTACATATTTCACTCTTACCCTAGATCTTAGAATATTCTTATGTTGTTAATGTCTTCTGAAATTTATATAATACACTTAATTCTATTTATTTAGTCTTTGTACTACTCTTCCATTGTTTAATATAATTACCATACATTTAGACTTATTTTATATCTCTAGTATAATTGTGTGTGTGTGTATGTGTGTTGCATGTGATAATTTCCATCTAAGTGTATTTCACTGCAGCCTAAACTTCATTTTACTCTTTTCATTTGTCCATTACCTTGTTGTTTTTTAAAAAAAATACTGGTTATAGAATTTTACCCCGGCAAATACCCCATTTCTCTCCTTCTTCTTGTATATCTACAAAATTAGTATTCTCATATCTTCTCTTTACCAAAGATTATATATGGATGACAGTTCAGCACATGAAAAGATGTCAGATATCATTAGCCATTAGGTGAATACAAATGCAAACAATACTGAGATTCTCCTACTTACCTATTATAATGATCCCTTTGTTTAGCGTTTGTCTTTTCTCCTTTTATTCTGTCAAGAACATAGACATATCTTCTAGATTTGCAGCAGGA
>NW_006206449.1:1198407-1216484 GCF_000334495.1 Tupaia belangeri chinensis | reverse complement strand
AAGGACAGGAGGAAATCTGATACTGTGGGAAGTAAAGCAGGCATTAGATAGAACCTAGGTATCTAGTGACCATTACTGAGCTACTTAACTTTTCTACTTAGCCAATTGACTGACATTATCCTATAGGAAAAATAAAGCTTCTTGCCTAAATAAACTATTGCTGTACCTTTTTATGTTACTTGTAGATGAATGACTGAGAACAAAAAGTCAAATAAAAATTATTCTGTTCATGCGTTAAAATTATCCCTTGGTTTTAATAAAACATCTGACTTTCTTTTTGTTACTGAATTCTTGTTTGCTTTAACTTGCTTTAAGTTCTTGAAATAGAAAGATTCTCAGCTAAAAACAATTGTTTATCTCTGGATAATAATTGCTTCTGTAAGATATAGTACCAAAAGATACTGATGGTCGTTCAATAGTGTCTTTGGGTATCTAATTATAACTGATTAATGCAAGGTATAAATTTCCCCATGGCTAGAAAATCTGCATGAAGCTTGTCTTTCTAGCTCTCAGGATCCATTATCTATTTCATTTCAAGCTGTTTGTTTTGTTCAATGGCTTCAGATAGAATATAACTGGGTGTCTATTGTCTATGACCCGGTTGTATTGCCTAGAAAAGGGGAAATTAGTGTTCCATGGGAAAATATTGAAATAATTACCCAAACTTAAGTCTATATGGTAAGAATAAAATATTACATTTTTAGATTCCATCATTGTACATCTCTATGTTGCACAATATGGCTTTTCAACAAAGGCATGTAGTACATGCCAAATCAAGGATATTACTATATATATTATTTTCAATATAGAATTTTACCTCTTCTGTTAACCCTCTGCCATCTACTCCCCTCTTTCATAGTCTTTAGTATCAATACTTATCCTCACTACTCTCATATATTTGGATTTTTCAATTTTTGCCAGAGTGTTGGTAGAGAGTTGAATTCCATAGCATGTACATGCCACAGTTTTTCAATCCAGTCATCCACTCCTGGGTACTTAGGTTGGTTATATGTTTTAGTAGTTGTGAACAATGCTGCAATAAATATGGTTGTGCAGTTGTCTCTGCAACTAAGTATATTCCTATCCTTTGGGTAAATACTAAGGAGTTGGATTACTGGGTTATATGATAGATAATTCTATTTGTAGGTTTTTGAATGAATCTCCATGTAGTTTTCCAAAGTAGTTATACCAATCTATATTCCTCCCAACAGTGTAAGAGGGCTCCTTTTTCACTGCAGCCTCATGAACCTTTGTTCTTTTATCTTAATCATTGTCATTCTGTCTAGGGTTAAATGGTATCTCATTGTAGTTCTGATTTGCATTTACAATAAAGGATGCTGAATATTTTTCCCATGCTTTTTGGCAATTTGTATATCTTCCTTGGAGAACTGTTTGTTCAGTTTATTTGTCCATTTTTAAAAATTGGGTTATCAATTTGTTTGTTTTATGGGTGAGCTGCTTGAGTTCCCTATATATTCTAGTTACAAAACTCTTCTGTGAGGCATAATTGGCAAATATTTTCTCCCATTCTAAGGTTATCTTTTCACTCTAATTTTTGTTTTCTTTGCTGTACTGAAGATTTTTGGTTTGATGTAACCCCACTTGTCTTATTTTGGGGATTATTGCCTCTGTCTTAAGTGTATTATTTAGAAAACATCTGTTACTCCAATGTCTTCAAGTGTTTCTCCTAAGTTTTCTACAAGTAATTTTATAGTTTGAGGCTTTACAATTAAATCTTTGAACCATATCTTTCACCATTGACAAAATCAACTCAAAATAGAATTTCTTGGTTTTTAAGTCCTTTGCAGTTCAGTATATGGACTGTGAATTGCAGGAAGTAAGTGTCATCTAAAAACTCTTTGGAAAGATAGATACTTAGGTCCCAGGCAAACCCACCTAAATAGAACACACAATTTAAGCAGACTTCTTTGTGAACTTGATGTATATATATATAACGAAATTAATGAAATAAAATGAACATTTAAAAAGCACTACTCTGAAGCACATCAATTCTTGGTTTTAGTCTGCAACTGAGTTTTAGATCAATCCAAGCCCTTATTTACATAAACAAATTCTATAATCTTATAACAAATGTTCCCCCCTTTTTAAGCTAGTATCTGTGGGTTCTTGTAATTTAAAAACAAAAGCAATAGACAGATAATAAACGCATCCCCTTTTCTTTGTTTAAGTTATCCTGTAGGGATTTTTAAATTTCTAATCAAAAAAGACTTTAATAATTCAGTTGCTCAAACCAAATTTTATTTGGCACTATAATATAAACCTTGAAGTCTGAAAGAAACTACAGTAAATAACAGTGATAGATACAGATGTTGTAAATTACATTTAACTAATATTTATCCGCAGGTTAATTTTATTCTTTTGATCCATATTTGGGAAGCTCATGTTAATGCAGATCATGCAATATTAGGCTAATTTCATATTCCTAATGGATTGGGGTTAAATGAATGCACTTTTTTGTTGCTGTTGAAACTGCATTTTAGCAAACCAGGTAGCTATAATTATAAATATTCTCGTCCTAGAAATCAGTAGGTACAATGGCTACTACTATAAGAGAAAAAATAACTATTAAATCTTGAAAAAAAGAAATAACTAACAACAAATGATTCTGGAAACTACTTGAATGGGATTAGAAGACATCAGTGTTCTCATAAAGAAAACAAAGCATTTTTAAGTGCATTGAATTTCCTTTCAATAATTCAAGTAGGAGAAAAACCAAAGCAGTATCTTCTGAAATAGAAGCACACTACTTTGGCATAGGAAAACTCTTAAAGCTCTTCAGGAAGATATTTTGTGGCTGAATAAAAATAATTGAGGTTGACTAAATTATTTCTATATAGCAAATCTAAACTTTATGAGAAGAAGTATTTTCATTTTTTTAGAGGTTTTTGCCTTAGGACATGTGCTCTCTGTAGAAAGAGAGAGAAAGAGAGAGACAGAGACAATTAGGAGGAAAGTGAGAAATCATTCCCCAAGGGAGAAGGCCACATTGGAATCCCTTCTCCTCCATTCTCCTCTTGGAATCTGGGGCACACATGCACACATGCCTGGTGTTAGTTTCAAGCCACCGAGTCCCGGACAAGCCATGTGGGAGTCCAGCAACATGACCACTTTGACCTCATTGCCATCTGCTGGCCCTAAAAATAATTCTTATGATATACATAATTTGTTCATTAGTTTTGTATTTCTAAGTGAGATAAGACCACTTCATTTCTATCATGATTGTAATTTTTTTTTCTTGCCACAGAGCACAGGTTCTTGCTGTAGAGAAACAGAGACGTGGGGGGGCGGGTAAGAAATCCCTCTCTGGGAGAATAGCCATGCTGCAATCCCTTCTCTCCATTTACCTCTGAGGATTTGAGACATACATACAGGTGCGCAGAATGATTTTCAAGGCACCAGATCCAGGACTCGATCCTCACAGTTGGCCATTTGAAATCTAGTGCATTAACCTCCACACTACCTACTAACCTAATTAATGTGATTTTTATTCTAATGCAAGTTTTATACTTTTTCCTAGAATTATACCCTAATGCTGGAAGAAACAAGTCAATTTGTAGTTTGTTGTTTTCCCAAGATTTATAGAACTAGCAAGTTAGATAAGAAAGAAATTTCCAACTAATTATAACTTCATAACTTTAGTCAACCTAGGTTACACATATGTTTGTTCATGTCTTTCTTTGTGCATATCAGCCAAAAATAACATATGACTAAAAGTACTTCTTTCTTTCTTTGTTTCTTTTTTTTTCCCCATAGTGTGCATGCACTCACCAGAGACAAAGAGAGACAGAGAGGGAAAGTGAGAAATCACTCCCAGTGGGGATGGCAATGTTGCAATCCCTTCTCCATTGTCCTCTCAGGATTTTGAGGGCACACACACACACACAAACACACACACACACACACACACACACACACACACCCCTGGTCTGATTTTCAACCTGTTGAGCCTAGGAATCAAATTATGTCAGCCATATGGGAGTCTAGCACCTTAATGGCCATGCTACCTGCTGGCCTGATGAATAGAAAAGTTTCTAAGATAAATTTTATAAATCAATAATTTTTGGTTGCTAAGTAATAAGTTAGTGTATAAATATGATATAAAAATATCACGGTCTACTGCCTCATTTTACCTGAATATGGCTGTCTAACCTCAGAAGCAAACCATGGTCAGGCCATGGGTATGAGAATGCCTAAATATATAAGGTGCTGTAGACTTACCAGCAATGAACAGGTAACATCTGAAAAAAAAAAACAAAAATAAACAAAAAGCACAATACCATCTACATTAGCACCCTCAAACGTGAAATATGTAAAGGACCAGCTGGTACTGAATTGGTTAAGGTGCTGAACTCCCAACCACAGTTAAATTTCTGGACCTGATAAGTTAAAATTCATGCTGGGTGCATGCGAGCTCATGTCCATGATCCTAAGAGAAGAATTGAGAAGAAGGGATTGGGGTGCAGCCTTCTCCCAGGGGAGGGGGGACAGGGTGATTTCTCACTTTCTTTCTCTCTGTCATTCTCTGTATCTTCAGCAAACACACACACCCTTTAGCAAAATCTCTCAAAAAATAAATAAATAAAAAGGAAATATTTAAGAATAAAGCTACCAAATCGAACAAAGTCCACATGACAAAAACTTTAAAATTCTAATTTACAATATGATCTACAGAATCAAAATATCAGCAATGTATTTTTAGATATTAATAAATAAGTTTTTGATAAACAACAAATAAAAAGGTTCAATTTAAACATGCAATGTCACTTACTGGTATTCATTTCAAAATATGTAAGAATCATCACTTAGCCAGCAGGTTAAATATATTTCAATTCCAACATCTTAATAACTGTAGTGCAAAATCTAGGGTTTTTTTTTTTTTTTTTAAAATCCTAAAATGCTGTAGAGTGGCAGGTCATTATTCATTTTAGAAGGTACTACATTTGATCACTATTTTTTCTTTTGCTTTATACTATTCTTTAATAATGTCTTATTTACATTTAATTACTTTATGTAAAGAGTCAACAAATTATTGAATGAAAACAAAGTCAGAAAATTGGCCCTGCCTGACGTAAAAACTTAGTGTAAAGGAAGACAGTGTGATATGAGCAGAACTGAAAATTAGATTAGTGGAACAGAATGGAGAACCTAGAAATAACCCATGTGGTTATAGCTAATTGAAAAAGAAGCAACAGCAAGACAACGGACAAGACAGTACTTTCAACAAATGGTACTGGGACAAGTAGACAGTGACGTAGTTAAAAAAAAAAAAAAAAAATCTGGCCAGTGGTGGAACAGTGGTTAAGGCAGCTAGATCGCACATGGCCATCTACACAGTTTGAGTCCTGGACCTGATGGCTTGAAGAATAAACTGGGTGCATGTACATGCACCCCCAAAATCCCCAAACGAGGCAGAAACAAAAGAGGGGGGATTATGGTGTGACCCTCCCCCAGGAAGAGTGCTTCCTTATTTTTCTCTCTCTCCCTCTCTTCCTCCCTCCTTCCTCCCTCCTTCCCTTCCTACCTCCCTGTCTGTACATGATTTCTGGCGAATTTAGAAAAATCTTGACCCAGGCTTTACACTGTTTTCAAAAACTAACTCAAAATGGATCACAGACCCAAATTTAAAATGCCAAACTACAAGTCTCCTAGAAAATAACAGAAAAAAGCTTAGATGTAAGCTTGAATATGGTGATGTCTTAAATATGACACCAAAAGCATGATACGTGAAAGTATGCTACAGTAAAGTTGAAAACTTCCATTCTGTGAAAGACACTATCAGGAGAATGAAAAGACAAGCCACAAACTAGGAACCAGTGCTTACAATAGACATATCTGATAAAGGACTATAACCCAAACTATGCAGAGAACTCTTAAACTGAACAAGAAGAAAACAAATAACCTGAGTAAAAATAGGCCAAAGACCAAACATCAAAGAAAATATGTGTCAAATAAGCATAGAGAAACGTACTCTATAGCATATGTCATAATGGAAGTGCAAATATAAACGACCATAAGATACCACTACATACCCTTTAGAATGGCTACAATTTAAAAAAGTGACATCTGATGCTGGCAAGGATGTGGAGTACCATAAATTCTTATTCACTGCCAGTGGGAATGAAAAATGGTACAGTCATGCTGGAAAACATTTTCATAATCCCCTACAAAACTAAACATACTCTTAACATACAATCTAGCATCATATTCCTTGTATATACCTAAAGGAGTTGAGACTCTATGTCCACACAAATGTCTGTGCATGTTTATAGCACTTTAGTCCTAATTGTCAAAGCTTGGAGGTAACCAAAACATTCTTCAGTAGATGGATGAATAAACTGGTACACCCAGACAATAAATTATTAAATAAGTAGACCTATCCAATCATGAAAAGCCATGAAAGAAATTTAAATGGATGTTACTAAATAAAAGAAGTGAATCTGCAAGGGCCATATTATATTGATAACAACTATATAACATTCTAGGAAAAATACAACTATGGAGATAGGGAAAAGGTCAGTGGTTGCCAGGGGTTACAGGAACAAGGATGAATGAATAGAGAGAGCATTGAGGATTTCAGGGCTGTGAATATATTTAAATCAGTGTATGATTTAACATACTGATAGATTCATCTTATACATTTATCCAAACCACAGAACATACAACCTCCAAGAATGAATCCTAAGGAAAACCATAGACTTGGAGTGATTGTGATGTGTCAATGTAGATTCATCAATTATAATTAATGTATCATGCTGGTGGGGGATGTGGATAATAGGGGAGGCTATGCATGTATTGGAGCAATGAGTAAATGTGAAAATTCAGTATCTTTCTCTCAATTTTGTAGTGAATTTAAAGCTGCGCTAAAATAAACTGCAGTGCAAGTCTCAAACCTGGCAGCTTGAAAAATCACACCAGGCATGTATGCATGTGTGCCCCAAATCGCAGGAGGTGAATGGAAGAAAATGGATTGTAGTGTGGCCATTCCCCACAGTGGGGTGGATTCTCACTCACCCTCTAACTGTCTCTCTCTGTTTCTTTCCAGTGAGTGCATGTGCTCCATAGGAAAAAAAAAATAAATAAAAAACTTAAAAAAAATTAAAACATAAAATTATTTTAGCAATTCTTTATTTCATTTGCAAAATCTTAATTTTATTCACACTTTCAGGCAATATATAAAAATTAATTTTAGTAGTTGTGGATGTCAATGTGAAAGATGAAATAATGTAGGAAAATATTTTCATGAGGTCAGGGAAGTTAAGACTTCTAGCATTTGGTAATAACCATCAGAAAATGTTTGACTTTGAAGATCCACTTTATTTTTTATTTATTTATTTTTAAAGAGAGATTTTTGCTATAGGGTGTGTGCATTCGCTGGAAAGAGAGAGACAGAGAGACAGAAAGTGAGAAACCATTCCTCCAGAGGGAATGGCCACACCACAATCCCTTCTCCTCCATTCTCCTCTCAGGACTTTGGGCATGCACACACATATATGTGCCATGAGTTTGAGTCACCAGGTCTGGGACTTGAGCCACAGTCGACTACATGGGGTTCTAGTGACATAATCATTGCATCATCTGCTGGCTTCTTTTTTTGCTTTTGTTTCTTTTTGACATCATACTTCAGTATTATTTTTTTGTTGTTGAGTTTTTTTTTTTTTTTTTCTTTCTGGAACTAAATAATTGAATTACTGACTTTCATGTGTCTTCTTTTCTAAGAATTTTAAGCAGAACTACCTATAACCTTCAATTTTGATGTTAATATTTTCAACTGCATTTCTTAAATGTTTTGAAATCCTGGGACCAGCAGGTGGTATATTGGTTAAAGTGCTGGACTCCCACTATAGGGCGTATTTGCCAAAGAGACAGAGAGGTAGAAAGTGAGAAATCACCCCTCAGGGGGATGGTCACACCCCAATTCTTTCTCCTCCACTTTCCTTCTAGGCTGTTGGGCAACATGCACACCTGTCCACTGTGTGTTTCAAGCTGCTGGGTTTGGGACCATGGTCAATCTTGTGACAGTCCAGCGCCTTTACCATTATGCCACCCGCTGGTCCCCCTATAGTAATCTTTTTAAATTTGATGGAACCTTCTGGCCCAGCACACAGTTAGCTTCTGTTAATATTCTGTGTGTTTGAAAAGAATATGCAATCAGAAATTTTGAAAACAGTTCTGTATATTTGCCCGTTAGGTGAAAAATTGTAATTTATATTGCTGAAAACTTCTATACATTTTGTTTGTCTTTTTAATCTGATAGTTACTAAGAGATGATGTATTAAAAATTGCACACTTAAGTTGTGAATTTCTCTAAATCTTTTCCATTAGGTATTCAATATCCATGAGTGAGCCAAGAAACCAGTAGTTATTAGGTATTTTCCAAATGTTATGGACTTTGCTTTTAGGAAGTAAAAACAATATTCTAGCATATGTTTCCTTTCTTTTCTTAGGTTTTAGAAAACAGTTCTATGAAACAATATTTATGTGCTTTAGTTTGAGCTGATATATTTATCATAGATAGGGTGACTTATGGACAATAGAAATATATATCTTTCTATTTGGACGCTGGGAAGTCCAAGGCAAGACACTGGCAGAGTCAGTATCTGTTGAGATTCTTTATAGCTCATGGATGGGCATCTTCACACAGTGTAAGGGTTGAGAGCTCTCTCTCAAGTCTCTTGTAGGGCACTAATGCCACTCATTAGGGCTCTGCACTCATGTCCTCTAAGTAACATTACCTTAGGCTTGGACACATCAATTTGAGGAGATCTATTCAGTCTAAAATAGTATATGATTTTATAACATATAAAAATAGATTTGACAATAATAGTATAAAGGAAGTAGTTGAGAATTTGGCCATAAAAGAATAAATAATACCAGGTAGTAAATTTGAATGAGCAGAAAAAAATGTAGAGAATCAGAAATGGTGACTATAGTTGCTATGAACTAAATATTTTGTGACTTCCCATGAACTTAATATGCTGAAGCCTAACCCCCAGTGTGATGGCTTCTGGAGGAGGTGGAATGTCAGGGAAATAATTAGGTCATGCATGTGGAGGCCTTGTGAATGAGATCAGTGTCCTTATAAAAGAAGTTTGGGAGTTCCTTTTCCTCTTTTGCCATGTAAGGAGACCAAAAAAAAAAAAAAAAAAAAAGGTGCCATCTCTGAACCAGGAAGCTTGCTCTAAGCATGCTCTAATCAAACACCAAATCCACAAGTACCTTTATCTTGGACTTCCTAACCTACAGAATTCTAAGAAGTACATGTTAGTTGTTCAAGTCACTGAAGTCTGTAACATTTTTGTTCTGGTAGCCTGAGCAAACGCAAAGATTAATGTGCAAAACTTTATAAACACTTGCTTTCCTTGGTTTTCTTATTCTGAAAGAGTAAGTGAAGTAATAGAAAGTAATGAATATAACAATGTATTATTTAACTTGTAACATATGTAGACTTACTACACATAAAAATATCATCTCCAGGAAAGAAGGAAACAAATGGAGTTACATAGGAGAAAAATAACTATATATCTCTAGAATTCATTTAAAGTTGAGGTTGATTTAAATCAGTTAGATGTAAGTAATAGAGTAAAAGTTAAAGGAATACTTAATATTATTTTTATTTATTTATTTTTAATTTTACCAGAGAGAGACACAGAGAGGGAGGGAATGTGAGAAAGCAAGCTACCAGGTTCAGGGCTCAAACCATAATTGTCCATGTGGGAATGTCCAGGAAATAAAAGACTTGAACAGTACCCTAAATGTGCTAGATCTAAAAGGCATCTATAGAACATCTCATGAAACTAGAGCAGAATGTACATTCTTCTCACACACACAATAAATATTTGCCCATTACAGGCCACACGATATTCACAATAAATCACATCCTTAAAACGTACAATTTGATAATTTTGACAAGTGCATAAATCCAGCAATTTTTAAAGAATCTCAAACAGCTCTGTATAGTAAAAATAATCTTGGAAAAAAACATGTTGGAAGGCTCACACTTGCTGATTCCAACTTACAACTAAGCAATAATAATCAAAACAGTATGTTACTGGCAAATGACAGACATACAGAACAGCAGAATAGGTAGTCAGGAAATAAACCTTTCCATGTATGGCCAAATGATGTTCAATAGGGTATTAAAACTATTCAACAGGGAAAAGACAAGTTTTTTTAGTAAATAGTATTGGGAAACTGAATACCCATATACAAAAGAATGAAGTTGAACTCTTATCTTACATAAACCTTAACTCAAAATGGATTAAAGACCTAACCATAAGACCCAGAACTAAAAATAATAAAAGAAAATATAAATGAAAAGCTTTGCATTATTGGATTCAGTGACAATTTCTTGGGTATGACATGAAAGTCACAGACAACAAAAAAAAATATGAATACATTAAAATTTATTAGAATAAAAAACTTTAATGCATCAACAAACACAGGAGAGTGAAAAGGCAATCCAAAGAATGATAAAATATTTGAGAAACATATAATTGATAAGAGATTAATATACAGATTATATAAAGAACTCCTACAACTCAACAACAATTAAAAAAAAGTCAATTACAAAATAAGCCAAGGACTTGAAGATATAGGAATGATCTAAGTGAAAGATGATCAACATCACTAATCGTCAGGGATATGCCAATCAAAACTACAATGCAATTTCACTTCTCACATATTAGAAGGGTTATAACTGGGGCCAGCAGTTGGCATAATGGCTATGTTGTTGGAATCTCATATAGTTGACTGTGATTTGCGTCCCAGACCCAGTGGCTTAAACTCACTCCGGGTGCATGTGCATGCATGTCCAAGATCCTGAGGGGAGAATGGAAGAAAAGGAATTGCGCCATGGCCATCCCTCCTGGGAGGTAATTTCTCGCTTTCTGTCTCTGTCTTTCTCTGTCTTTCTGGTGAGCGCACATGCCCTATAGCAAAAACCTCTCCAAAAAAAAAAAAAAAGAAGTGTTGTAACTAAAAAAAAAAAAGGTAAATTACAAATTACAAGTGTTGGAGCAAATATATGGAAAAATCAAAACCTTTGTGCATTGCTGGTATGAATATAAAATAATGCAGCTGCTATGGAAAACATAGTGGTTCCTAAAAGAAAATAAATAAATAAAAGGAGTCGGTCCATGGTGGTAGGAGGTAGGGGCCACTATACCGTCGTGAAGACATAGGGAGGCTTGGGTTCAGAACTCTGGTGAAGCTAAATGTGATGGGCACGCCTATGTTTGCCCATGTTCCTAGCAACCTGGGATGCTAGGGAAGGATCTCAGTGTGGTAATGACTCAGAGGTGCTGGGTGACCAGACTCAACACTTTGCAGGTTCTTGTCCAATGCTCATGAAGAATTCAAAACACAGACAAATGGAGAGTATAGTAAGCAGGCTAGCTATTTGGAAAGAGCCAGGACTTCTAGCTAAGTGGAAGGGAAGCACTCTGAGTAGGCTATCCACTGTGAATTGCCCAGTAATATGGGCCCTGAGAAAGAAAAGAAATATGTGAAAACTAATCTTGTCTAAACAGATAGGGGGTAAAAGATTACTCTCATGCATGCACATGTACCCAGGGTGAGTTTTAAGGTACCAGGTCCAAGACTCGAACTGTAGTTGGCCACATGGGAATTCAGCAATGTAACCACTCTGTCATCTACTGCCTCCCCCCGCCCCCAAACTACTTTCTTTTAAAAAACACCAGTGGAGGGGTCGGCAGGTGGTGTGGTGACTAAGAGTGTTGGACTCCCACATGGTCGATCACGGTTCGAGTCCTGGACCTGGTGGCTTGCTTTCTCACTTTCCATCTCTCTCACTCTCTCTCATTCTGTACCTCTCTGGTCAAATTAAAATAAATAAATAAATAAAATTAATTAAATTAAAAAAAAAAAACAGTGGAGGTATTTCATGCCACAAGGGAGTTTCAGGCTAATTGTTGTCCTTGAGTTGGACACTGTTCTCAGGAGAAGAGCTAATTTGTCTATTTCTAGCCTAGTCAGCAAGTAGTCATAAATTTTGAAACATATGAGAGAAGAACATGTTGGTTAAGGTCTTTCCTTCTCTCCAGACCAGGAACAGAGTTGGATAAATTAGTTCAAATGGTAAATTTTATTACACACCTGCTAACACAATGAAAATTTTAATTATGGAAATATAGATAACTATTTTAAACAAATGAACAGAATACTTGGACAGATATCCATATAAAATCTCGGTGATTTAAACTGTTGGATTATAGGACAGGTTATTTTCCCCTAAATCATTGTTTTCTTTTCATGAGGCTTAACTATAAAATTTTTATATGTGTAGAAATCATGGGAAATATTTTTTTTTTGGTTTTCTGGTTATTGTTTATTTATTTAGAATTATTTATTTAATTTTATTTATTCATTCATTTATTTTAATTTAACCAGAGAGACACAGAGAGAAAGCAAGTGAGAAAGCAAGCCTCCAGGTCCCGGACTCAAACCATGGTCAGTCATATGAGAGTGTTCCATGCCTTAACCACCACGCCACCTGCTGGCACCCTGAGATACTGCTCTAACAGTGAATTCCAAACTGACTATTTTTAGACAGTTTGCTTTGGTGGTCAGAAAATATTCATATATTAGTTTTAGTACATTTGCAGTACCTGTTACATACATTTCTTTGCTCTAATTTTTTTTCCATTTTACTATTCAAATATGATTTTTATCATGCAGTCTTCTTGAAGCATATTCTCTATTTATTGATAATTTATAATTTATGGAAAGTGGACACCTTTCTCTTTAGTTTGTCACCACCTCTTTCCTCAATTAATTTGAGGAAATAAAGTGCAGGATAAATTGCACAGTATTTTTCCATGTGTTTTTATACTACTTAAATTGCTCTGCACATAGTATATTGAAAACACTGAAACATATTTTGAATTAATTTTTTGTGAGGATCACAATAAAGCGGTAAATTGATTACAGAAATAAGATAAAACCCAAGGACTATAATTTCCTGATTTCAGTGTTTACTATGTCAAATAGAGGGATACAAATGATGACAATTGGTCTTTTGGCTATTATTTGCACAGTTCCAAACACCTCAAAGTGTCATACCTCTCAAGGAAAAAATGTTTAGTCAACCATTTTCTTTTTCTTTTTTTTTCTTTTTTTTTGGAGAGGTGTTTGCTATAGGGCACGTGCGCTCTCCAGAAAGACAGGAAGAGACAGAGAGACAGAAAGTGAGAAATAACCCCCCAGGGAGGATGGCCATGCCGCAATCCCTTCTCCTCCATTCTCCTCTCGGGATCTTGGGCACACATGCACACGCACCCAGCGTGTAGTCAACCATTTTCTACATGGTCAGGCTAACGTTATTCTTTCAATAATTATCAGCATAAGATATCTGCAACAATAATGATTCAAATATTTTAAACTTGATTAAATTTTAAACAAAACAAAATAAAACAAAAAGAATAAAACCTAATAAGGCCTCTTTTGTGGCTACTTCATTAATTTTTTTTAATACAAGGAATATAATCATTCCTCAGTTCTTCAGAACTTTGTGTAAGATTTTCTCAATGCCAAGAAAGTTAATGAAATTTTGAACAGACAGATTAAAGAAATGGCATGACCAACCGAAATTGCCCTTTTTATGATAAGTTCCTTCAGCGTTGAATTATAAGTTATGTTCATAATTCTGATGATCTTAAGAAGACATTCATTTTAAACTTAATTATTTGATAAGATTAGAAATAAAATATTAATATGCATCTTAAAGATACTCTTATTTTATTACACGTACTTGCAGGGAAAAATATTGAACGTGTTCTTCAGGACACAATACTTTAAAGTTGAGTAACCACAGCAAAACTTGAGTGGCTGCTACATTTCCCAATGGCTATTTATTACTTGTTCAGCACTGAAAGGGTTTTCACTAAGGATTTTTCTTCTAGAAAAACAGATACTTTATCGTTCTCAACTCCATTTGACATGTTCAGTTCTGCTAATATCTTTCTAAACATAGTGTTATATCTTAAACATATATAAGTTTCTGAGATTATAAATAAATGTGAAAACATATATATCTTAGAATTAGAATTCCTAGAATTAGTGGTTTAAAAATGATCTCACAACAGTAAAAACAGTCATATGTGTATAATAATAGCACAGTAATTGAATTCTTAACCATAAAACTTTAAAAATATAGTATACAATTTATTTAAACTTATTATATGATCGAACCCTAAAACCTAATTCTAAATTAAATACTAAATTAAGAAAAGATAGCTTAAACTACAAAATGGGAAAATTTAGTCATTTTTAATTATTTAATTTTAAAATTCAACTTAACTGGGGCTAGCAGATAGCATAGCAGTTACATCTCTGGACTCCTACATGGTTGACAATGGTTCAAGTCCTGGATCAGGCAGCTTGAAACTCATGTTGGACATGTGTGCATGGTGTGCATACATGCCCAAGATCCTAGAAAAAGGATGGAAGAGAAGGGATTATGGCATAGAAATCATCCCCCGGAGGGGTGATTTCTCACTTTTCCTCTCACTGTTTCTGTCTCTCTGTCCCTTCAGTGAACATATGTACCTTAAGCAAAAACCTCTTCAGAAAAAAAAAAGACAAAAATAAACAAAATAACACAAAAAACTGAAAAAAAAAACACAACAACTTATCTCTGTCCCAGATTTTAACCCACCTCAAATTAGCTGAACATTTACATGAACATTTAAGGGGAGAAAATGGCACTGGCACTAGGGAGAGAGGAACACATATTTGCAGTATTGGAATAAAAGAGAACTTAGGTTGTTTTGGAAGAGAATGAACAGGCAGAAGATTATTAAAATACGCATCAGTGTTTTCTCCCTTACAAAAGAAAAGGCACTTAAAATAAAAAAATACCTTTAATTCCATCTTATATCTAAGGTAGTGTATGGGCAAAGGGGAAAGAAATTCTAGGGTGAGTATCAAAGCTCTTCTGCCTTAAGTAATTCAGACTACATTAACTGGTAACTATTAACAGGAATTTCTGTTGATGCTGTTATTACATATGATGATATACATTACAAATGTGGTGCCTATGTGGCAGTGTGAAAATAAAATTGAGCTTTGAAACAAAATAGAATTGGCTTTAAGATCTACTGTTGTACTTTATCAACTAGAGAGTTTTTAACCCAACACTTAATACTCTCTCTGTTTCAGATTCTGTTATGAGGACTGGGAGGGATTATACTTTCTTTGAAGAGTTTTTGTAAAGATTAGAAATGATTTAATATTTTTGGGATTCACACATTTTAGCTCTTGGTTGTCTGAACAAATCATACTGTGGAGGGTTATGGGTTTGAGAGGAATCAAGAAAACTTTTGAGAAGGATTTGTTTTTTAGAAGGGTCTTGATTGATAGTTTTATTAGAAAAGTAGTTGTGCATTTGTTATGTAAAGAGCATGAGAAAAGGCAATGATGTATGGCTGATAAGGTGGGTGCAGTGTGTGTTATCAATAGGGAATACAGAAATCCATGAGACAGTGGATGGCACCAGAGAAGGAGTAGAGAGCTAAGTTCTTTTTGTTTTTTTTAAATCATAATAAGCAAGTCAATGATAATTAAAGGATTTATAGAGTTTATAAGGAAATATTTTAGTCATAGTTGGAAATAGAATGCAAAGCGTTTAGAAGTTAAAGATTGCTGATAAACCTCCAGAACAGTGAAGCAAAAGGAACTGACTAAAATAATAGTAATTGAGTGTAAACAGATGACCTGTTAATACTTAGGGCATCTGGTCCCTTCTCACTATCTTTTCTGTTCTGCTCCATCTTTCACGTGCAATTTTGTACTAGCCACTTAACTGTTCTTGTTTCCAACTGCCTACCTGCTTAAAATAAATTTTCATCAGAGGAATTAGAATAATCCTGTTAAATCTTAAGGTTTATTTCCTCAACACTTAATTTCTCACTTTTATTTTTGCCTAATATAGTGTAACTTGCAATAACTAGACTCATGGTTGAGACCAGGTGCTGACTTCTTCTTGAAGAGCACTTGCACCAAGGAAGGTGGAATAACCTAAAATTGATTCCCACTGAGCAGAGTGAGTGTAGATACTGGCTGCAACAGATAACCAATAAGAACAGCACCAATTTCAATAACAGACCAATGGAACTGCTGCTTGGGTTGACCAATTAGAGCTGCATATATTTCAATGCTTCATTTGCATTCATGGACCTGTGTAGGAAGGTTTTTTTTTTTTTTGGAGAGATTTTCACTGTAGGGCGCATGCGCTCGCCAGACAGACAGAGAGAGACATAGAGACAGAAAGCGAGAAATCACCCCCCAGGGGGGATGGTCATGCCGCAATCCCTTCTCCTCCATTCTCCTCTCGGGATCTTGGGCACGCACGCACACGCGCCCGGCGTGAGTTTTAAGCCACCAGGTCCGGGACACGAACCGCAGTCGACTACGTGGGAGTCCAGCGACATAGCCATTACGCTAGCTGCTGGTTCCCTAGGAAGGTTTTTTTGATAAAAGTCCATCCTGTGTCCTGGGAGACAGTCTTTTGAGCAAATCTAGCTGTCTCCAAGATGACATCACTCATAATAAAACTTGTCCTGCTTAGCCAACCTTGTGGCTCAGAGTCTGGCTTTTCTGGCCACAAGCAACTGATTCATGGTCCTTACCTCGTTTGTTTTAATAGCTTTATTTTAAAGTTATTCATCTCATTTACTCTCTCTCTTACAAAATAGGTTTATGAAAATAAGGAACTTTGTTTTGTTTACAGTTATATTTAAAATGTTTGGAATAGTGTAGTACTCAATAGTATTTGTCAAGTGACCACATGAATGAACTAGATGAACCAGTAAACAGAAGATTCATGAAGAAGAGCAAGTAAGTGTGTAAAAGATATTTAAAAGGTTACATTTAGGTCAGTAGGTGGTATGGAGGTTAAGGTACTGGCTCCCACATGGCTGGCTGACATTGTTCAAGCCATGGACAGGGCAGCTTAAAAATTAGCCTGGACACAGGTGCGAATACCCAAAATCCTGAGAGGAGAATGAAGCAGAAGGGATTGTGGTGTGGCCATACCCCCTGCGGAGTGATTTCTCAGTTTTACTCTCTATTTCTTTCTCCTTCTCTCCCTGGCTAGCACAAATGCTCTGTAGCACCCCCACCCCACAAAAAACCCTATGTTTTCTTTGCAATAAACTCAGGGGACAGCAGGTGGTGCAGTGGTTAAGGTGCTGGACTCCCACATGGCAAACTGCAGTTCAAGTCTTGGACCTGGCAGCTTGCTTGTTTTCTTACTGTCCCTTTCTCTCTCTCCCTCTCTGTCTCTCTCTGGTGAGTGTACGTGCACTGCAGCAAATTTTAAAAAATAATAATAACTAAAATTAAATAATAAAACAATTCATTCCTATAAAAATACTTTATCTTTTGGAAACATTTATTATGTGACTAAAAAGTATCTCACGCTATGCCAATGTGTAGAGCCAAAAAACGCTACCCCAGATATATTTTTTTGGTATATTTTTGAGATGACTATTCAAAGGGACTAGAGATAGAAAAAATAAGCTGCTAAGCTTTTGAAAAATAAATTTACATTTATTTACATTATAAAAGTAAACAGCATATGTAAGAAGCCTTTCCTGATGCTAACTCTACCTTTCTAGAACAGGAAGAATATTGGAGGATGACACCTGGCCCAGAATGACAGGATTCTTTGTATCTGCCACCCCAACCTAAGCTTAATTCAAGACCTTTCTGTCCTGTATGCTGTAAAAGCTTCTGTCATCTGACTTGGCCTGTCCTTGAGCGATATTTTGAATTGTTCCTATATGCACAGGTATTGTACATTGTTTGCTTGTTTCCACTTTAATTTTTCTTTCTAAATATGCTACTACTGTTTTTAGTGGGGGGGGGGAGGAAGGAGAGAGAGAAAAGAGGGAAAGTGAGAAACCTTCTCCGGGAAGATGGTGATGCTAATCCCCTCTCCTACATTCTCCTCTCATGATTGTGGGTATGCACACACATGCGCCTGGCATGTTTCTCAAGCTGCCGGGTCTGGAATGCACACCATGTAGTTGGCCCCG
>NW_006206449.1:1174213-1198264 GCF_000334495.1 Tupaia belangeri chinensis | reverse complement strand
GGGGAGGAAGGAGAGAGAGAAAAGAGGGAAAGTGAGAAACCTTCTCCGGGGAAGATGGTGATGCTAATCCCCTCTCCTACATTCTCCTCTCATGATTGTGGGTATGCACACACATGTGCCTGGCATGTTTCTCAAGCTGTCGGGTCTGGAATGCAAACCATGTAGTTGGCCACATGGGATTTAGCTGCCATAATCACCATGCCACTTGCTGGCCCTATATTATTATTCTTTAAATGCATTTTGTTTTCACTCAACTTTTCTGCAATTTGTGAAATAAAATCAGTACAACTATCAATATAATTCATAAAATAGTTTTGTCAACAAGTGTATTCATGTCAGGTAGAAAGTTCTTAGAAACCACTTTTATCTGTGCTACAAATCTGCTGTATAGGGTCAGCAGGTGGCATGGTGGTTAAGGTGATGGACTCCCACATGTCTGACTACAGTTCGAATCCCAGATCTAACAGCTTGGGGACATGTGCACACATGCCCAAAATTTCAGGAGGAAAATGAAGGGATTGCTGCATAGTCATATCCCTGGGGGTGATTTCTCACTTTCTCACTGTCTCTGTGGCAAATGCACATGTCCTATGCCAAAAACCTAAAATAAATAAATAAATAAGCAAACAAACAAATGCTCTGTACATGTTCAAATACTACTGTAAAAGTTTATAACATTCAAAGAACACATATTCAATATGTTGCTTGTTTTTGAATTCAGGGGTTTTATAAACTTTCCTATTATTATATAAAAGATGAAATAAAGTTATTTGATTAACATTTACTTTTAAATAATTAAACAAAAAAGTTATGCTTGTCTTTTTAAAGGTATTTAAGGTTTTAAAAATACATGGTTTGTATGTTGACAACAGTTACATTTTATTACTGTAACTATTCCCCATAAAATGCCAGGGGGCATAATGACTTAAGATGCGATGTTATAAGTAGACACAGATGTGTACAACTTGATGCCAGTTGTTTACAAGTAAGCAAAACTGTATCATGTGTGATTCTTACTATAAAGAAGCATATAAAAACAATTTTAGATGACCACATTAAATAAGTGTGTAAGTAAAATTTATAGTGGGAAATATCAGTTTTGAGGTCATTGTAATAGTGAAGGAATTATGCATATGAATGTGCAAATAATGTAGGTGTATTCCTCTGTTACATTCATGAGCAATAGGAGTATTTTGTACTGATATACCACAACACTAAGTGATCATTAGTAAAGGAGATAAAGGCTCATGCTTTTTTTTTTTCCACAAAATCTATTAATGATTATGCCAGATACCTTTCTGTGACACACATGCATACACGCACACACACACACACAAGTGGGTGCGTTATGTTCAATGCAGTAAAATATCTCCAACCATTGTGAAATTACTATTCCACTTATCCTTTCACTTGAAAACATACTCCAAATTTACATGTAAAGCTAACCATTTTAATTATATACTTCGTGGTTTGCTTCATAGAGTTTGAGTTTGACTGATTTTTTCCTTTTTTTTTTTTTTTTTTTAGAGGTTTTTGCCTTAGGTCACATACACTGGCTGGAGAGAGAGAGGCAAAGATGGTGAGAGGGAAATTGTGAAATCACCCTCAGAAGGGATGACTATGCCACAATCCCTTCTCCATTCTCCTTCCAGGATCTTGGGCAGGTATGTACATGCACTGGGCACGAGATTCAAGCCACTGGGTCCAGGACCCAGTTGAACCATGGTCAACCATGTGGAAGTCCAGTGACGTAACTGCAAAGTCATCTGCTGGCTTCAAGTTTGAGTGATTCTAATAATGATTCTAATAGTAAACTGTGCTATGGCCTCATTCTTCCAAAACAAGAGTACTAACTTCTTGACTTTTTTGTTCCCCGTCCTATAGTAAAGTGAGGAGATAGTTTCTCATCTACACCTGGACACTCAGTCAAAGCACCATTAATTACATCAGGTCAACAGCATAAATCAGGAATGTCACAGGCGAATTCGGAAAATGGTCAATCTATGAACAAATACAAACTACTGAACTAAGGATGAATTACAGAGCAATGGTGCAGAAGTACTGAGGCAATCCTGAATAAGTGGCAGAGAAAGACAGGCGTGGAGTATAGGTTGTTTATACTTTTGTCCCATTTGTCTATATATTTAGGTCTGTAAATATCAAATTGTAAACAATACCATCTCACTCACTGAAATTTTAAATAGGCATCATCTCTAGTAGGTGCATAAAGAGCATTTTTAATATTTTCAGTGTAAACTAGATAAACATGCAGCAGTTTTGCAAAAAGATACAATTACAACGTTCAACTCAGTTGTCACTGCCATTTGGTATTACTCAAATTAAACATAAACTCATGCCACTACCAGTTTTTTACCAATTTTACTAGTTCTCTTTCATAGGCATCTTAGGAATGTGCACTCACCACATCCAATCTTAGCAGATTCTCTTTCTCTCTCTCTCTCTGACTTAACTCCTCAGTTCAAGTGAAATGAAATTTTGAAAGCATTGATTTCTGCACTATCTGGGAAATTAAAGTCCTCAGGGAAGACTAATGTTTGGGTTTATCAGAGTCAACATGACTTTTTTCTTTTTGTTTCAAGGTTTTACTTGCTTGCTTGCTTTTTTCATGAGCAAGAGAAACAGAGAAAGACAGAGGTGGAGAGACAAAGAGATTGGTACCCCCAACAGGGTACTCCGGCCACAAACCACTCCGACCCTCAGCCAGTCCCAGACAATGAGCATGTGCTAGCCTGGGGTCCTCAGGCAGGTTACTTGACACACACCTAGAACCTTCCCATGTGGATCAATCTTGCATTAGCTATACCACTGGCCAGATCCAGAACGGCTTTTTTCTATATCAATGAATGTACCACATAATTTGTTTAAAATAGTAGATGTTCCTCACTAATTTAAGCAAGAAAAAAAATAATTCACTTGAAGGATTCTATTAGCACACAGTACTTATGGAATAGCAAAAAACAAGATCAAATTTAAGAGAGAGCTAAGGTAGATAAGGGTAGCTCAGCGAGATTAATAACCAAAGAATTCTTATCCAATTTGCAATGAGATAACTTAAAGTGGCTTCTTGGAGTTCTATATTTATGAGTTCTAGTATTCTTATTGCTACAGGGCATGTGCGCCTGCCAGAAAGACAGAGAGAGACAGAAAGTGAGGAATCACCACCCCGGGGGTATGGTCACACTGCAATCTCTTCTCCATTCTCCTCTCAGGATCTTGGGCACACATGCACACGTGCCTGGCGTGAGTTTAAGTCACCAGGTCTGGGACTCAAACCATGGTTGACTACATGGGAGTCCAGCAACATAGCCATTACACCATCTACTGGTCCCTATGGGTTCTAGTATTTTCAGGTTCCTGGCCTATTATGGATCATGTGTCCATCCATTTTGCACTTTCTTGTATAGTATTTTGAATGGTGGCCCCATGAGAACTATATCTATATGAGAGCATTAATTCTCTAAGAAAAGTATGAACTTCTTAACTGAAGGATAAAAAGCATTGAGGATAAAGATACTACTGCACCATGGAAGTTAATTATGTATATTGATGGGCAAAAATTGATGATAATTTTAAACAATTTTATTTGGATAAAATTGTTGTACCCTAACTCAAGAAAATCTGTCATACTGCTATTCATGGATCACATTTTAGAACTCAGATCAATTCTCTCACTAAGAATACATACAACTAGGTTTGTCCATATAATGCAACAGATGCCAAAGGAATGTCTGCCCATAAAGTTATTTCTCATAAAGGTTCATATCTCATTTGATATTTTTGGTAAAATAAATCTAGTTTGGGTAAAGTTAAATTTATGGATGACTTCGAAAAATCATCTGAGGTCAAATTGAGAACTTCATATTTATGACAGAAATATTTCAGGGCCAGTGTGTAGCATAGTGCTTAAGGCTCTGGACTCCCAAATGATCAACTGCGTTTGAATCCCAGACCCAGTGGCTTGAGAAACATGCCAAGCACACGTGCGTTCGTGCCCAGAATTCTGGGAGGAGAGTGGAGAAAAAGGGCCTCTGGTATGGCCATTCCCCTGGGGTTGATTTCTTACTTTTCCTCTCTCTGTCTCTCTCTAGGAAGTGCATGTGTACTTAAAAAAATAAGTAAATATTTTTAATTTGGTGTAAATTTATAATTTATTTTGTGTTATTGCAGGGCAGTTCTTGACTTTTTTTTTTTTAAGAGAAAAATTTTTGCTATAGGGTGCATATGCTTACTGGAGAGACAGAGAAATAGAAAGTAAGAAATCATCCTCAAAAAAACAAGGACCAGCAGTTGCTGTAATGGCTATGTTGCTAGACTCCCATGTAGTCAACTGCAGTTTGAGTCCTACACCCGGTGGCTTAAACTCACGCCAGGCACATGTGCATGAGTGCCCAATATCCCTGGAGGAGAATGGAGGAGAGGAGATAAAAAAAAAAAAAAAAAAAAAGGAAAGAAATCACTCCCTAGGGGGGATGGCCACACTGCAATCCTTCTCCTCCATTCTCCCCTTGGTATCTTGGGGGCACATGCACCCCTGCCCAGTGTATGGGGCCAAGACTTGAACCATAGTCAGTTACATGCGTCCAATGACCATTACACCATCAACTGGTTTCGACATTTCTTTTTAATTGTAAGAAGTATGTATATATTTTTTACCTAAAGCCTTAAATATATAAATCTGTCAATACAAACTTTAAGGTATTATACTACATTAAACAGTATATGCCAGCTTTCCACACACTACAGTAACTCTTTAAAATTCTACTTAGGTTTCTTTATGATGGGAATGAGATATCTGTAATTTATGTATTATTCTGAAAATATTAAGGTAAGTTTTTCGTGTAACACTTTTACTATGAGAACACATAAAATAATTGCTTTTTTCTTTTTTTAGCATCATCTAAAAAGTGCTATTTGCAGGAGTTGGCAGGTGGCGTGGTGGTTAAGGCAGTGGATTCCCACACAGCCGACTGCTGTTTGAGTCCTGTACCTAGCAGCTTGCTTTCTCACTTTCTCTTTCTCCCCTTTGTCAAATCAAAAATAAATAAAATTAAATGAATAATTATTCTAAAATAATGCTATATACTCTCTTCTGTCATTTTTTTTTTACTGCATTTGAGGAGAAGTTAAGAATTTTTTTAGTATGAATAAATAAAGTAAAGGGATTCTATGTTGTTTACCTGAGTGAGACCTTCTGAAATATCTCTGAACCATAAGTGTTCCTTGAAAGACATTTTGGAAAATTCTAGGATATATACATTATTAAGCTTTAGCTAATACATGAGTATTTTTGCTGTTCTTGTTGTTAAAACAAAGTAGTCAATCAAATACCTCTCTGTTTTCCTGATCCATTATTCCTTCAACTAATTAAATATAAAAGAAGATAATAAAAGATAATAAACACATAAGTGAGTTTGGGGAAGATTATTTTATTTAATTTTATTCATTATCATTATTATTTTTTTTCAATTTCACCAGAGATAGAGACAAAGATGGAAAGTGAGAAAACAAGCCACCAGGTCTAGGACTCGAACCCTAGTTAATAACCATGTAGGAGTCCAGTGCCTTAACCACCATGCTACCTGCTGATTCATCTCACAAATGATCTTAAGAAACAAGTATAATTTAGGTCAAATTCAAACAAAAGACCCAGTTTTTGAGGTCAGCACTGGATTTCAACATGGCCAACCATGACCGGAGACCTGGACCCTCCTTATGCGTGTGGAGGAGAAGGAATTGAGACATGGCCATTCGCCCTGGGGGCAATTAATTTCTCACTTTCCTTTCCCCTCTTTGGCAAGCACACTTGCTCTAAGCCAAAACTTAAAAACCAAAAATAATAGTTTTCTTCTTCTAGTAGCTTTATTAATGATGACTTTATTAAAACTACCATTAAGTAGTCACAAAGAAATGACTTACATAAGTTTTTTCTTTCCAAAGAGGAAAGTGAGATATAGTAGGATGATAGAATTTTCCAATTAAAAATAGATAAGTGTGATGTGAAAATGTATTTGTGTATGAATTTGTTATGTATGTTTTAAATATTTGGCATCAATCTTCACAAAAGGCTTTGGTGTTTTAAAATATAGATTCTAATAATCTTATAGGTCATAAGAGTAGTATTTAAAATAAAATAGGTTCTGAAATTTAGGAGTGTAAATGTTTAAAATTATTTTAGTTAGGCATTATATATGATGACAATGAAAACAGCTTCAGAGGTAGCTGACCTAAGACTGATTAATATTGAACCAATCACAAAACTGCATGTCAATTTATTTCTCACTCTACTAAATCTGTCATTTTAAGCAAGTTATGTCACTCTTCTGTTCTTTAGTTTCATTATGTATAAAATGGGATTAAAATACACAATTAAAGTGGTTGTTTTGAGCTGTTCTTTGAGTTAAATGTGATAATACACATGACACCACATACCCACAGTCTTGTTCAGAATTAAGTCCTTTGTATTTGAGAAATATTATTATTAACTTAACAATTTTAAAAATTAGATTTTCAGAGCCAAGGAAATCTATATATACAATAGCTCAGATCAGAAGTTATTTTTGGGAACCAGCAGTTTGCGTAATGGCTATGTCGCTGGACTCCCACGTAGTCGACCACGGTTCGCGTCCTGAACCTGGTGGCTTAAAACTCACACCGGACACGTGTGCGTGCATGCCCAAGATCCCGAGAGGAGAATGGAGAAGAAGGGATTGCGGCATGACCATCCCCCCTGGGGGGTGATTTCTCGCTTTCTGTCTCTATGTCTCTCTCTGTCTGTGTGGCGAGTGCACGCGCCCTATAGCGAAAACCTCTCAAAAAAAATAAATAAAAAATAAGTTATTTTAAAAATTTGCTAATAAGTTTATCTTGATATATCACTTTCCTATATAGGTGTTTTGTTCTTTTATGTAGATATGTAATTAGGCTATCAATTGTTCCTAAAAAATTATCTTTCCATAATACACTCTCCATTTATCATTATTATGGCATTTCTTTTTTCAATGAAATTAAATTCTCAGCATTATATTGTGTCATCAGGAAAGCCGTGATGTATTTTTGCATAGAAAAACATAAAAATACATCATGACTTTTCCAATGTCCTAATATATCAACACTGGAAAAGCTGAAATTTATGTCTTCAAATATCTAGCTACCATTACCTGCCCAAGTGACATTTACCTTATGGAATTATTACTAGGATTTGATGGATGAAATAATGTCAGCACATGGAGTGGTCCTCAATTTTCAAGAAGTATAAACCAAGAACATATTATTTTCATAAAAATACACAGCAATATACATGCCTCCCCATATACTAAATCTCAAAAATGTTCTTCATTGAACCAGCATACACTATGCTGGCTAAAGTGCTGTGCTCCTACCTGTCTGACCAGGGTTCGAGTCCTATACTTGGTGGCTTGAAAATCATGGCAGGCACGTGTGTGTGAGTGCTCAAAATCTCAAGAGGAGAATGGAGGAGAAGGGATTGTGGCATGGCCATCCCCCCTGGGGGGTGATTTCTCACTTTCCCTCTCTCTGTCTCTGTCATGCAAGCACACATGCCCTATGGCAAAAACCTAAAAAGTCCCACATTTTCAGATGTGGGCTCATTTCTTATCAAAAATTTGATTGAAGAGCGGGACCAGCAGTTAGCGTAATGGCTATGTCGCTGGACTCCCATGTAGTCGACTGTGGTTCGAGTCCCAGACCCGGTCACTTAAACTCATGCGGGGTGCGTGTGCGTGCGTGCCCAAGATCCCGAGAGGAGAATGGAGGAGAAGGGATTGTGGCATGGCCATCCCCCCTGGGGGATGATTTCCTGCTTTCTGTCTCTCTGTCTCTCTCTGTCTGTCTGGCAAGCGCACGCGCCCTATAGCAAAAATAAACCTCTCAAAAAAAAAAATTTGATTGAAGAGCAAAGGTTAAGGGACAGTGCATTCTCAAGGTTATGAGAAGGACAATGTATCTTCTCTGTGTTAGGGAGTGGTACTTTGCAGAAAACCATTGAAAGAAAAAAACTTCAGAAGGTGTTGTTTTCATCTTCTTGGCTGCTTCTTTTACTGAGTATTCGAAGGTATTATATCACGACTTGGGGGGGAGAGAGAGTAAATAGAGTAAATATGAGCTAAGAGGGCATCTTCTGTTTCCATGATAAATTGTTTTCTTACCTTTTCTATAAGTATAGCCATAGGGAAAACATTGCTTCAGAACTCTTTAATGGGACATAAGGGAATGGGTCTGGCTGGAGTGTTCCATGCTACTAACGCCTTAAGAAACTGCTGACAAACCGTGGCAAGATCAAGGGAACCCTACACAGTTAGGAACAAAAGACTATAGTCTCTGTTTCTACTGGTAAAATAGTGTCTTCAAGGTTAATGGCAATAAATGAAATTAGGTTCACAGAATTTAAGTGTAAGTAATATACACATTAACACATGGTTGTATACTTAACTCAATGACAGCTGCGTAACGGGATAATTGTAATGGTAGAATGACTGAAATAGGTCAATTCTATTACTCACTAGTTCTATAAATGTCGCCTCGGCTTCTGTTCTAAGAGAGAACAAAACAACGTCCCTTAGTACATATGATCAGGTAAATTCTTTCTCAAACTGTAGGATCTTGGTGAGATTATTTCAATACTATTCACCTCATTTTCCAGTTAACTAAAGATAACTTCCACACTATGTTGATGTGAATATGGAATGAGAAAAATATTTGCAAAGAGACATATTGGGTTTTCAATATGTGATTTTGTTTTGCTTATTTACTTTTCTTTTTTGTCAAATCAGAAATGGCATCTCATACGGCACAAAACTTTGGGATGTGGCAATAAATATTTATACTTTCTATTTATTACCATTTCTTAGACTATACAGCACACAATTAAGCTCAGATGGAGTTTTTGCACATTTTAATCATTTAAGACATTTGCGAATTAACATCTTTCACTTTATTGGTAATATCAAATGCAGGCCTAGAACAAAGAAAGATTAAATATCTAAATGTTTAATTTTGATCTCCAATTTAAGGTGAACAATACAATAAACATAAAGGAGTAAAGTATTAGCATATACTCTAATGAAGTTTCCAAAGTAAGTTAATGCTCCTAGGGTTAATTACATACTGGACTCAGTATATTATTATCATTTCTCGTTTTCATGCAGAACCCTTGATAAGTTTGATTAAAGATGTTTGATACTGGTTACACATTCCAAGGCAAATAAAAAAGTAACTAAAACAACACTTATTTATTCCTTTGTAACTCCATTCAAGAGCTAAAATAGAGTGTAGTTAAACCTGATATGGTCTACTTGTTTTATATTTATTCATATGGGCTGGAGTTTTATGCTTACGCTTGCCAGTTTTGGAATGCCTAGGATGGAACATGATTTGCAGAGTTACACTCCACCAGTCAGCAAACAACAGATCTCCTGAAATTGTTCACAGCAGCAATTCTTAATTATATACTTGGCACAGAGAAGAAACAAATGAATTGCTCTTAGAAATCAAACGCATTATAAATTGTTAAATCTAGATTTCAGGTAGCATTGACCACGAAATGATGTGACTATTATAAATGATAAAATGTTTTTGTAATGATACCAAAATTATTGTAACTTTTAAGTATAATCTCTCATATCTTACCTCCACTAATTCCAGGGGAGGTCTGTGAAGAAGAGATTGTGGGTGGATATACATTTCACTCAGGTCTGTGACTGCCAGTGATTCTGTCTTGCTAGTCTACACTCAGCTTTCAGCAATGTGCTAAAATCTTACACTGAATTCTTCTTGCCATTTTCTATGACTCCCAGTAACTCTTCCTCATATTCTCTGCCATGGTTGTGCCCAAGCTTTCATCCCGTCACTTTGAAGTGGGCTGCCCTACTAATTTTATTCTATTTAGTTGTCCTTGTGATTTCAACTTTCTGATAGGTTCAAGAATAGTTTTCTTGTTTTAGTTTTTCTACCGGTTAGGTTGGATCTTTGTCAATTTTCCATATTCTTTGTAAAATCCAAACTCTCTCTCTTTTTTTATTGAAAAAAGGCACATGCACTGGCCAGAGAGAGAAAGAGAAATTACCTTCATTGTGACATGGTCATGCCACAATCCCTTCCCTCCAAGTCTCCTTCTTATCAGGATTTTGGCCCAGCACACATAAACACCCAACATGTTTTTCAATCCACCAGGTTTCAGATTAAAATTATATTTAGCCAAGTGGGATCTTGTTTCCAATGCACAGCTTGTAATTACTCCACTAAAGGGGGGAGCAAACACTCTTTTCTTTTATTAATTTTTATTGAGAGAAATTTTTGTTATAGGACATGTGCACTTGCTGGAGAGACAGAGAGATAGGAAGCAAATAATCAACTCCCAGAGGAGATGGCCATGCTGCAGTACTTCTCCTTCATTTTTCTCTTGGGATCTTGGGCACGCACGCACATGTGCCTGGCATGAGTCTCAAGCCACTAGATCTGGGAGACAAACCATCGTCAACTATGTGGGAGTCAAGAGACACAACCACTATGCTATCTGCTGGTCCCAACACGCTATTAATCTTTTTATTTATTAAGGTTTTGCCATAAGGTGCATGTATTCGTTGGAAAAACAGAGAGATGAAAATTGAGAAATCACCATGCCACAATCCACACCACAATCCCCTTTTCTCCATTCTCCTCTTGGGATTTTGGGCACACGTGCACAGGCAGCTGGCATGATTTTCAAGCTGCCATATCTGGGACTTGAACTGCGATCAGCCATTTGGGAGTCTAGCCCCTTAAACCACCATGCCACCTGCTACCCCCCCTTCGAATCCCCCCACCCAAGAGACACATTAAGCTGACTTTCTTTGCTGGTCAATTTTATAGTGAATTCTTTGAGACGTAATCCAAATTTTCATCATGACTAAAGTGGAGAAGAAACAAATATATCCCAGAGAAGAGAATGACTGGTGGGTTATTCAAATTCAAATATCCCTTTTTGAGAGAAGAGGAGTGAGATTTCCTGTTTAAGAGAATTTTTTTTATTATTTTGCTAAAAGAAAATTATTTTTTGATATTTCAAGTAGACGGATGTGTTTGGATACCAAAGGAGCAATGAGTGGACTGTGGTGCATGTAATATACTGGCAGTCTGCTCCTGTCTTCACCGGGTTTCACATCTATGTGTGAATGGCAGACTGAAAAGGTACAAATGAAAATTTCAAGAATACCTTGAAGCTAATTCTGCCAGTGGATCATTTCAATTGGCAACACTTTTAATGAGATGTGGGATATCTGAAAAGTAGATCATTTCCTAATTTCTGGACATACAGGAGCATAGAAACCAGACAGTCTCAGTATCACAGTGCTCTGTTTACCTGCTTTTTGGACACAGAGAAGTAGTTGCAGTAATACAGGAGAAGGGAAAATATCTGTTGTCTTTGTTAAAAAGAGGTCTTTTAGAACCCAGTAATCTAGCTGTGGTCACCAGACTCTAGAAGATTCAAAAAGGTTCTTACACAGTGCAGTGATCTATAATCACCCACTTGTCTGAATTAAATGCTTTTCTGCGTGAATATATAGGATGAGTTCTATTTTCTGTTCAGCAGCCTATCTTAAAAGAAGTGGAACCCAGGCTTAAGAAAAGCTGATTTCTCTATGCAGGAGAACAGTTTTACGTTTTTTTCCTAAAGCATGAATAGAACAGAATTAGAATATAAAACCTGAACATTAAAAAAAAAAAAGACTAAGATTTCTTTGATTATGATGCATTAGTGTACTACACTGGGTATACTGGGCATAAGAGTACCCAATAGAAAATTTTCAGATAATTTAAAATTTTTGTGACTCTTGTCTAATTGTGAAGGCTAGAACTGGTGTTTGCTATAGTAAAACCACAGGAGTTATGTTTTTTCACACCTACCAGTTTTAATGACTGTTTGTCCATATAACTCTTGAAGATTTTGTTTCAAGTCTTGACCAATACTTTGTCCTCTCCTTAAAATACTAAGCTTTTACTTTTAGATATTGCTTTATGATGTCTCTCTCTTTTTTTATTAATTTATTTTTTTTTACTTTCAGCGAGTCAATTGTTATTGACAGACTTAAAGCTGGTAGGAAAAAACAGGTTTTCTATATCTATTTTTATGATTTATCTATTTGTTTTATAAATAGAATAGGTTAGGACTCTGTTATGAAAAGAAAATCTTTCAACTAGTAAACTATGGGGCTAGAATTTATTTGTCTTTACTGTTCACTGTCTTTCCATTTATATGCCCTGGACGACAGCGGTAGTCGTTGAAGAAGTGATAATCTTTGTTAAGCTAAATTATCTTGGAACTAAGCACATTTTGATTTTTGTCACTGTTTCCTTCTCCAAATACAAGAAAATTAATTATAATTTTCATTGCTATATCTTCTGGCCTTCACTTACTGATTTATTTTTCCTCTACTCTTTTTCTTCCTCTAAATAGACTGTCAGAACACTATGACCAGGAGTTATTCCAAGGCTAGTCTTGTGGAAAATAAACAATCTGCATTCTAGCTGAAATGTAAGCTGCAGAAACAGAATTTAACAGTAATTTAGTGAAATAATAAGTCACCTAGGGGAAAATATGGGCATTTGGTAATGGAATATTGTTACTGTGATTCTTGCTGGCAGATATAGTCAGGTCTGTCTCTATAGTTAAAAAGAAAAAAATACAAACTAGACTTTGCCGTGTAACTGTAAACTACAAACTGAAACATCCACATGTCTCACTACCCTTTCAGTTCTTTTGTGATGATCACACAGTGTTAGTTTTTACCCTTATTGAAGAATTAGAAGTTCACAGAACCATTCAAGAGTTATTCAAGCCACAGTGAAAACAATAAAAATAAATCATGCTTTATTCGATTTGATTTGCAGTCCGAGCAGATGAATGCTATGATGTCATGTATGGCATACAATTTTTTATTTAATCAACTTTATTAAGATATAATTGACCCACAGCACGTATTTAAACTTGTAACTGGTTAAGTTTTGACCTATGTATGCATTGAGAAAGTACCACCACAATCAAAATTGTGATCAAGGGGGCCAGAAGGTTGGTGCAGTGTTAAAATTTGATACTCTGAGAAGCAACCTCACATGGGGAAGGTTCTGAGTTCATGTTCAGAGACCACCCTAAGTACATGAGACATACATGTGCCCACGACCCAGGGTTCCTTAAGCTAGAGTGGATCTCAGCATCAGGATCCTTTTTGGGATTCTGTCTCTCTTTCTCTCTTGTTCATGGAAAAAACTTCTAAAAAGTAATCATCACATTCATTGTCCTCAAGTGTCTGCCGATCATGGCACAGATCCATTCTCTATCGCTATAGACAAATGAAATATTCTAGAGTTTTATGTATATGAAATTAATAGGTTGTCAGGAGAGTCTTGACATGTGTTTCTATGTTTTCCTATTTAAAAATGACTTTCCTGACAACTCAATATATAGTACATACTTTTTTGTGTTTGGCTTCTCTCAAACAAAGTATTTTCAAGTAGGATACTAAAACATAATTCATAAAATACTAAACCGATAAGATGGACTTCACTAGAATTAAAAAAATTCTATTCTACTGATACAAAAAACATGGTTAAGAAAAAGAAAAGACATACCACAGACTAGGGGAAGTATTTGTAAGTAATATATCTAGTAAGAGAATTTTATCTGGAAGATATAAAGAAATTTCAAAATTTAATAATAATAAAACAACTTAATTTGAAAAATGGGAAAGATAAATGAACAGACAAAAACAAAAAAGCAAATGGGTGGATGCTTAACATTATGAATCATTTGGCAAACATCACTTAAAACCCCATGACAAGTTATTGCACATTTATTAGAATGACTATAACTAAGACTAAAGGAAGACTAGACATACTAAGGGTGGGTAAGGATGTGGCAAGACGGGAATGCTTATATATTCCTAACGAGTCTTTAAATGATATCATTATCTTGTAGTTTATTTTTAAAAGTTCAATATTTGCCTATTACAGGATCTAGTCGTTTCGCTTCTTGGTATTTACCCTGGAGAAAGAAAAGTTTATGTCTATACACAAACCTATATACAAATATCCACATAAGCCTAAATTTCAATACAAAAAGCTGAAAATAATTCAAATTTTCCATAACATGTAAATGGATTAAAATATACATTTATATATAACATATATACCATTATAGTAATATACTGCTAAGTAATAACCATAATGAACAACTGATAGACAACAACATAAATATATGCTTTCATATATAGTCAAGAATAGAATTATCTGACAATAACATGAAGGGTAAATGCACTTGATCTTAGCCAAAAGGCCGAGAAGCGATCACATGAAGGGTAAATGGAAGGTAGAGGCATTATATTAAAATTTTCATATTCGGCACTCCCCAAAATAATCTTTTCTTAAGAATTGTTTTATTTAACTTTATTTATTTATTTATCTATTTTTATTTGACTAGAGAGGGACAGAGTGAGAGAGAGGGAAAGCAAGAAAGCAAGACGCCAGATCTTGGACTCAAACTGTGATCAGCCATGTTGGTATCCAGTGCCCTCAACCACAATGCCACCTGATGGCACCCAAAAATATCAGTCTTAATGTAATTATAATATGTTGTGCATACTTATATGGTTCTGTATTGAAAAATCAAAAAATCAAAGTGGAAAATCTTTAGTTAGTGCACCATAGTGTGCCCCGAAACAATTTATTAGGATTTTACAAACCAATTTCCAAATAGCTAACTACAAACTATTTACGCTTGTAGTTCATGTAATGTACTTAATTGCTGAACAAGACCAAAATCAACTATTCAGCATTTCATTATTTTCTTTTTCTTAAACAGTTTCTTTTTTGTTTTGTTTAAAATTATTTTATTTATTATTATTATTTTTAAAATTTGCTATAGGGCATATCAGCTCAACAGAGGAAGACAGAGACAGAGACAGAGAGAGAGAGAAGGGAAAAGTAAGAAAGCAAGCCATTAGGTTCCAGACTCAAGTCGTGGTCTGCCACATGGGAGTCCAGGACCTTAACCACCAAGCCACCTACTGACGCCTCATTACTTTCTAATGAGATCGAATAATGAGGCAGCATTTAGGTCATCCTTTTGACCTTTCCAAAGGTGGCGACTGATACCGAAGAAAGCACATAAAAGAACAAGAGTAAAAATATCATTTAAAGCCAGCAGTAATGAAAATGTGTAGTCCTGTAGTAACGTTTGAACTTGTGGATTGTTGATACTTAGTTGATTATGGTAAGAATGGTTTTAGTAGATACTCAAATCAGCTGATTTAGATTTAAAAAGAGAATATGTTAGCATATACAGTTGACAAACCTCTGTGAGGCTGGTACTTATTTGAAACATGGATGGATTCAAGTGTTCCAGCAAGCAGTGACTTCTTGTATGCTTTCTCTATATTTCAGAATCACCATCATCCATAGCAAAAAAAGAGCGCCAGCCACTCCAGGTCACATTCTATCAGCTTTGTAGTCACGGGAGAAAGAAAATTATTTCTGGCCCATAGAGCCAGGAGATAGTTAATTCCTCTGATTGGCAGATGTGACTCCATCACTGAATTAACCAATCTGGTCAGTGATGTATTAACATTCTTACTCAGCAGTTCAGGTAAGCTGGCCTATCTGGAGCCAAAAAGTGGACATATTCCCTATTGAATCAAAGGTAAATTAAGATGCTGTTACAAAGAGAAAAAGATATGTACAATGAATAATGTTGTCCATTAACAAAAAGATTAGATTCTACAGAGGGAAATTCCTGTTTTCGTAATTCTAGAAGAAATGGTGATGTGAGCAGGTTATTACTAACAATTTGACAGATAAACTATGGCAGATTGTTTTTATTGGAATATTGATTGTACTATTGATTAATGATCAATCCGCAGATGTTTTTAGGTCTTACCTGAAAGTTTGATTCATCTCCCTGAATATGTGTGTGCATGCATGTGTGCTATGCATTTGGTGTTAAAACTGATAACAGAAAAAGAAAACAAATGTAGATGAAAGGGATTTTTTCCATGGAATATTGCTTCTACTTGCTTAATTTGGAAACTCTTCTTTTTTTTAGTTTGCTGCCTATATGAAGGTTTTAATCTAAACAATAAATGTATTGTCAAATATCAAATGAAGTGCACTGGTCACTGAAATCCACTTGGAAAGAGACTTTTTTTTTTCTATTTTGGTTTTTGCTATAGTGCATGTGCACTTGCCACAGAGAGACAGAGATATGGTGAAAAGGAGAGTGAGAAATGCCCCTTCTCCAGGAGGAATGGCTGTGCTTCAATACCTTCTCTTCCATTTTCCTTCCAGAATCTTTGGTATGCATGCAAATGCGCCTGGTATGAGTTTCAAGCCACTGGGTCCAGGAATTGAACCATGTGGGAGTTCAGCACCTTAACCACTACATCACCTGCTGGCCCCTGGAAGGAGTTTTGATCTGGTTAAATATTTTCTTAAAATATGCATGTAGTAATTAGTTTTCTACTTTGCTGGTAGAAATTTAGGAAGAAATAAATGGAGAGTAAATTCCCACTTCCGATGTTTAGCACTTAGAGTATAGGGACAAGAAATTTTGCTTCTTATGGGTGGAATATGAGATGGATATGTAAGGTAAATAATTCTATTCTTATTTTGTAGAGAATTCTTAGCAGGTCTGTCAGTTCTATTGTTCCTTAAAGATGACCCTCTAGCTAACTGCAACTAGAAAACTAAGGATGATATCCACTGGAAGGAAAGCTACTTGACATTACTTTGCAATATGAAGAAGCGCCATTTTAAAAGCAGCCTAAGTTAACTAGGCAGCTATAAGATTCCTAAAATGCCTACCAGCCACGATTCCCTTATGAGACAAGTGACTGAATATCATGATGAAAAGGTCTCTATTCTTTAAACCATGTGATCTTTTCTATGACTTGGTTGGTAAAAGCACGATGATGGTGTGTATGAAACAACTCCGGACAGTTTTCTCAGTAAGGACCCATTGTGGGCAGGCACTTTATTTTGAATCATTGAGCTAAGACAGAACGCAAAGGGTTAGTCAAAATTCAAAGAGCAGCTGGAATTTCTCTACAAGATGATTCTATTCAACAAGTTGTTTTTACTATGCACTATTAATGGACCAAACAAGAGATAAGACTCAGAAAAGTTGTTAATAGGGGATAGAGGCAGTTCTCCATCTCTCTGTATCTTCATTTCTCACTGTAGTACACTGTGGGTTAGAGCATTAGTGAGTAGAAACAGTGTGAGGTAGGAAGATCTTGAGCTGTGAACTGAGGCCATTCTAATGTCAGATTTTGATGGTCTACATCGACAGTGAAGACTTAAACTCCCTTGAGTTGATTCCTTGCTGAGCCACAGGCACATGTCTCTGTGTTCTGTATCTATGTCCTTCATTACAACTGTGAGAGGACCACAGGAGGTCATGCCCTACTGCAACCATCTAGGATAAGCTCAGACGACCCTGACCACTGGATTCTTGATGCATTTTAAATGGTGCTAAGGCTTCATGGGATCTGAGGTTATGGTCGCTGAAATTACTTTCTGTGCCTCTTACTTTTTTATACTCTCTAGCCTACTATGACATTGCCTGTGTTCTAAATTGCATTTTTTACTAAACATGCTTGCTTCTTTCCCCAAAAAAAATTTTATTAGAAAATGAAGTTATCATGGAACTCATTTTTACTAACAGAGCTTAAGTAAATCATGATTTTTTATAGGTACTTAACATACACACACACATATACATACACACACACACACACACACACACACACACACACACATATATATGGAAAAAGTCCACATATTATAGTTTGTTAGTAAAGCCATGAATCTGGAGACTCACTTCACATATAACCCTAGCTCTACCAATATAACTTTCTACCCTATAGCACATAGAAAACTTAAATTCAAAAAAATCCCAGAAATGGGACCAGCAGTTGGCATAATTGCTATGTCGCTGGACTCCCATGTAGTCGACCATGGTTCGAGTCCCAGACCTGGTGGCTTAAATTCACGCTGGGTGCATGTGCATGTGTGCACAAGATCCCGAGAGGAGAATGGAGGAGAAGGGATTGTGGCATGGCCACCCGGGGGGGGGGGTGATTTCTCGCTTTCTGTCTCTCTCTGTCTTTCTGGTGAGCGCATGGGCCCTATAGCAAAAACCTTTCCAAAAGAAAAAAAAAATCCCAGAACAGAATCAAACAAAATAGAAATATTCACATTTATTAAGAGCTTTACTTTTTTTTTTTTTTTTTCTGGTCAAGCTAAGTAGAAAAGAAATTACTATCCTTAACCATTTAAATGCATTTCCATTCCCCTGATTTTTATTCTTAGACATATATTTTACTTTCTTGGAAGAACATAAAATGCAAATTTAACCTCTGACCTTGAAACTTACTATTTCTATCCCTATCCATTTACTTTCTCCTAAATGATCATCTTTCAGGTTAGCAATACTTTAAAATATGTAACCTTCTTATTTCCAAAAGCTTCAAATAATTGTTCTTTCAAGTTTATAAACTCTATTCTTTAGAAAACTACCCATTTTATGGCTCAATGTTTTTTGATGTTAGAAATACATTGAAGTATGAGGCTCTTACAAAGGAATACATATCAATTTTTCAAATATATCAACTACTCACATCAGGGCAGGAGAAAGTTCTAGAGACCACAAAGAAGGTCTTTGTGTTCTGGAAATTTTTCCTTTGTAAAGATTACATCAATGATATTATGGTTTTGATAATGACCTCTCCCCTGAAAGTTCGTGTTTTGGTATTTTTGTCTTAGTGGGTAGTATCTGGATGTCTCCCAAAGATTCATGTGTTCGGACCTGGTTATACTGGAAAGGTGTTAAGTGAAAACTCAGTTCCTTCATGGTGTCCCGGGGGCCTTGAGTGTGTTAATATAATGGCACCCTTATGACTGAGTTCTAGTGTGTATGTTTTAGGGTGTATATAAGGAGAGGCTATAAGGCAGGTAGAAACCATAGGAATACATATAGACCATGCACTGCTCTGCTAAAAGTTCAGACTTCTGCCATTTTATGATGCCACTGGACTTTCCAGAATCACCAATTTTGTAAATAAGACTTTACTTTCTTTATACATTACCCAGCTTCAGGTTTATCTGTTAGCAATGCAAAAAAAGACTAAGACAGATTACAAAATTCTTACTAAAACATTAATTTTGTCAAGTGGGGAACCAGCAGTTAGCGTAATGGTTATGTCGCTGGACTCCCACGTAGTTGACACGATTCACGTCCCGGACCCGGTGGCTTAAAACTCACGCGGAGTGCATGTGCGTGCGTGCCCAAGATCCTGAGAGGAGAATGGAGGAGAAGGGACTGCGGCGTGACCATCCCCCCTGGGGGGGGTGATTTCTCGCTTTCTGTCTCTATGTCTCTCTCTGTCTGTCTGGCGAGCACACGCGCCCTATAGCAAAAACCTCTCCAAAAAAAAAAAGGGGGGGTATATTCTTAAATGGGCTATTGCCACATTTTCACTAAAGCTAGAGAATATGTCATATTAAAAATGACATAGTTAACTTAAAATTATTCTAAATGACCCATATCAAATGTTTTAGGTATTATAGAAAATGTTTGTCACTGGAAGTATAAGAGGCCTGTTCATAGATTCTGTGTTGCCTTATCGTCGGAATATGTGACTCTCCACATTGACACCAAATTGCTATCCTGTCAACACGTAAAAGGATGGATCATTTTATCTCCTGAGTGATGAAGTTTCAAATCCACAAAGCACAGGCCGTTAGTCCTTTGAGGCGATTATGATGCCTCAGACCTGACAGCTTGCCCTGACAGCCTTCACATATTCCTGAAATCAAATTGTTCCTGCTTCTATTAGAGGAAGGCAGGTGTGTGAAAACGAGAGAAAGAAGAAGGTAAATAGAAAAGAAAATGATCTTCATGTGCAGAGTAATTATAAAAAGTTGTTTCTAGGGAAAAGTGTAGAGACTGATTTTGCTTCTCCTTATGATGTACACAGATGAGACACAAAGAACCCATATGGGTCCAAGGTTTGCCAGGAAAGGAATATCAGGATAAGCAGATGGCAGCACCATTGCCATATGGCTACTCAGGAATGGACCCATGTTATGGCACTAAGCCATAGAATAAAGCTAGAAATATTTTTTTTGCTACTATTTTAAATAGCACAGAGAATGAATATACGGTTTGTTGACATGAAAGATAATTGGAAAATCATGACAGGAGTCCTCTATTATATGTAACTCCACAAAACAGCTTTTTGACTTATAAAATAAAGGGAATTAAATTAATGAGGTTTCCTACACTTCAGATACAGAATCACATGGCTAATGCTGCCTTTTTTTTTAATGCTTTAAACCAAAACTTTCGTTCATTCAGGCTAGAATATTTTTAGAGGCTTATATATAACAATGGCTTAGATCCAGTATTAAAATATTTACAATACTAAATAATAAACTAAATATCTTGTGAAAATTATGAACTCCAATATGTTGATGTAAAATGACAATTTTAACTTAAAAGAGGGATATAGTGAAAAGAATAGTAGATTTACAAACTGAAGAGAGTTGTCCATGGTCTAGTAAGCCAAGTATATGCCATGGCATTGTTGGAAAACTAGCAGATCTCACTAAATTGCAGTTTCTTTTTCTATAAAATGTTTATATATGGTGGTGTTGAGAAAAAGCACTCTAGGAAGACCAAAAGATACGTTTAGACATCACAAAAAACTCCATTCCAACTGACCTCCTCCCATTACTAGTACTGTCATTTTTTCAAAAAGCTACTAAAATTTTGAACTCCAATTCTCTATATGGGGAGGAGAATAACAATATCCAAATAACAGGCCTGTGGTCATAAGTGAGATAATTTCAGATGAGTCTGACAATTAGACTAAAGAAATAAGCAAATAGGGGGCCAGCAGCTGGTGTGGTAGATAAGAGTGCTGGACTCTCTCAAGGCCAACCATGGTTTGAGTCCTAGACCTGGCTGATTGCTTTCTCTCTCTCTCTCTTTGTCCCTCTCTGGTCAAATAAATAAATAAAGTTAAAATAATTCTTAAAAAAAAAAAGAGAGAGAGAAATGAGCAAAAGGAATGTGAAGACAGCAGGTTTATCTCCAACATATGCCTTAGGAGCAATTGAAGAGATAAGAGTGGGTAGTTACTCCAAACCCTGGACACATTTCTTCTGACTGAGAATACTTACCCTGATTCTAGCACAGAGTTATATTCCTGGCTATAAGTTTCCTCTGGAGTCACTTATTTCACATTGACAAAAAGCTTTCCAGCTCTGACTTCCCTGGAGAATTTGGTGCAACCTTACTTTCATGAAACTCTTACAGGGTCCTAATGTTCCATTAAAAAGAACAGCTAAAAAAAAAAAGAACAGCTTATATCTCATTTATATCCCATTTACCCTGGGTCACAAGACATAGTCAATTAATGCAAGCATCCATAGTACAGGTTGTTCAATGAAACCTTTGAGGAGGCTGAAACAAAGGATTCTCTTACTAACCCATTCTTTTCCAATGTGACTTTTCTAATCATATATCCTAATTACGATATAATTATTTTGTATTGTCTTTATTCTTTTTTTCCTTTTAATGGTTCTGGAGGTTAAAAAACTTTGTATACCAAAAAATTATTTAACAGCAATAAATGCATTAAATCGTGTATTCATTGTGGGAATATTTTACCCATGTTTCTCATTTAATTCTTCAATCAACCCTGTGAGGTTGGCAGTATTAACCATCTCTCTCTAAAGAAACTCAGGTGCATGATACACAGACAAAATATATTTTAAGTATTTACAACTATGATCAACAACAAATAATTAGTAAATAATCCAACTAGGAGAAATAATAACACATCTACTTAAAATGCATGTATTTCCATAAAAGTGATAAGGCTGATATTAAGTTGCTTCCCTTTATAGAAATTTGCATTAAGTAAGTAGGTATAGAAATTTTTTAAAAAATAAAGTACAGGTTGTTCAATGAAACCTTTGAGGAGGCTGAAACAAAGGATTCTCTTACTAACCCATTCTTTTCCAATGTGACTTTTCTAATCATATATCCTAATTACGATATAATTATTTTGTATTGTCTTTATTCTTTTTTTCCTTTTAATGGTTCTGGAGGTTAAAAAACTTTGTATACCAAAAAATTATTTAACAGCAATAAATGCATTAAATCGTGTATTCATTGTGGGAATATTTTACCCATGTTTCTCATTTAATTCTTCAATCAACCCTGTGAGGTTGGCAGTATTAACCATCTCTCTCTAAAGAAACTCAGGTGCATGATACACAGACAAAATATATTTTAAGTATTTACAACTATGATCAACAACAAATAATTAGTAAATAATCCAACTAGGAGAAATAATAACACATCTACTTAAAATGCATGTATTTCCATAAAAGTGATAAGGCTGATATTAAGTTGCTTCCCTTTATAGAAATTTGCATTAAGTAAGTAGGTATAGAAATTTTTTAAAAAATAATTATTTAATTTTATTTATTATTATTTTTAAATTTGCTATATGGCACGTGTGCTCATGACAGAGAGAGAGGGAAAGTGAGAAAACAAGCTGCCAGGCCTGGAACTTGAACCATGGTCAGCCATGAGGGAGTCCAGTGCCTTAAACACCATGCCACCTGTTGGTCTCATTATAGGAAAATCATATACACTGGTTTTACAGATTTTCTTCAAGGGTAACATATAAGCAATTTCACAAACCACATTAAAGTTTATTATACTATCCTTTAGTACTTTTTCTAAGTACCTGGTAATATAGACAGTAGATTTCATTTAATAAGCATTGCCTTGTGGAAATTAAACTTCAAATAGAAAAGACAGCTGTGAATGCTCAGGAAGTTCAATAGTAACTCTTCAACAAAGAAAATATTAAGTAAATAGGATAAATAAAAAATTAATAAATAAGATGAAACCTGGACAATTAACCAATCAACATTTTTTTTTTAAAATGAGGCCTATGATGATATGAGAAACTGATAGGCACTAAAGCAGGCAGAAGACTATAATGTACTTTCTAAGACCTCAGGAGTAAAATTAAACAAACAAAAAGAAATAGTAATAATTAGAGGAAGTAGATAAAAAAATGTATAGATCTCAAATGAGTTGAAAAGTTCTCTGAAGTTGGAATCTGAAGACTAGAGTCAGACACACATCATTGGATGCTATAAAACTCAACAACTTCCAAACATTTACTTATGAGTAATGTGGAAAGAAAACAATTCAAGATCAGTGAAATTATCAGAGTTTACTTAAGCAAGAGTTAGGTTCTAATACTTTCCAGCATCCCTAGCAGATATTGATTCAGGATGCTCCACCCCACCCATATGTGCAGGTTATATTAATAGCCAGAGAAAGGGAAGTGACATATAAAACCAAGAATATGATACACAAAACCAAGCTGATTGGCTACAATTGAAATTTGCCTTTTATGGAAAGGATCTGATCAGTTGGTAGCCTATGACTGGCTGAAGCTTTGCTGCTGTGATTGGCTAGGACTCAGTTCCTAGGTTACCAAGGTATACTCTTGGTTTATCACTTTTTTATACATCCAGCTGGATTGTAGTTTATTATCTACTGAGATTGCTTTGGGCCAAATTTTATCACTCAGGTACAGAGGCTGATTTAGGTCAATTCAACTTAACAGTAAAATGGGACGAAGAGAAGCTTCCTTGCTTTTAACACCAGTTTTTACATGCATATCAAATGAAATATTCTATACCAAAAGTTTTCAAACTTTCAATGTCATTTATTTAGACATGCTGATTGTTTGTAGCCATCTCCTTGGTGATTTATAGAAAGTGTGAAAACCTGGAATGAGTTATTCAGGGTTATCATTTTCAATGCGATGAAAATAAAAATCCTTTAGAATCCAAAAAGCAGTTATTGGAATGTTGCCCTAGGGTAAATACATTGATGTAGACAGCTAGGAGGATAGGCTAGTAGAAGTATGATCCCAGGTCAGATCA
>NW_006206449.1:1161247-1173859 GCF_000334495.1 Tupaia belangeri chinensis | reverse complement strand
CAGGAAAGACAGCAGTATTTTTGTAGTTTGACAAATGTATATGCATTTTAAGTATAAAGGGGACTGAAATGCATAAAAGTGATCCTCTTTTAGAAGGATACTAGGTAGCATTGGGAAGAGAATTTTTAAAACTTGTCCTACGAAAGTAACACATTAAATTGGGGATTTAGTTGAAAGCTACTCGGCTAGTTAAAATGATACTAGTGTCTGTAATGAATAAATCCCCAAATCTCAGTTAATTAGTAAAATAAAAGTTTCTCTTTTCTCAGGAAAGGTCTAATACAGAGGGTACTGGGGGTACAGAGACAGTTTGGGAATGTAGAGAAAGCTGTTTCTGTTCAAATGTTCATGCAGAAGTTTGAGCTCACCTGGAGCAGCCATCTTCATCACATGGTTTCCATGTTATTCTGGGTATCAGCACTAGTCAGCTGATGAGCACAAAAATGGATAGAGTGCACGGAGATTTTATTTGGTTTTGTTTTTTGTAAAGCAAATTAAATTAAATTTTATTTGAATATGTAAGGGAGACGGTGTGTCACAGAATAATTCCATCCCAAATCTATCACGCAGGATTTAGTCACATAGACACATTGTAAAGAGAATTTAAGAAAATAAAGTATTAAGTGTGTGCTCCCAAATAAGATAATATGAACAACCAGTCATTCTCTATCACACATGGCCCTCTCGGTTTCCCGGGGAAATTTTGCCCTTTCTTTTTTTTAACTAAACAGATAATCCTCAAGGGATTAGCCTTCAGTTTCATCTAGTCCCATCTATCTGGCTCAAATCTACATGTGGCACTTTGCACACTGGAGATCTGTAAGTTAAAAATACAATTTATCTTAAATCTGCCCTTGAGAAACGAACATATAAAGAGAAGGAGTCATGTAACAATGAATATTCCAGTTCACAGTCATTGACGACCCCTATAAAATCTTGCCGACAGGCAAAAGGCATGTGAGATGCAACTCCCCGTCCCAGGCTAAGGATAATGGAAATGCCTTTACTAGACCACGACTCTGCTGTGAAGAACACTGTAAAAACTGACATGAGGACTCACCAGCTGGAAGGATTCTACTTACACAACACAACTACCTCAAAGGCCGTGACCAAGGTGGGTATGGAAGAGAATGTCTCTCCTGCAGGCTGTGACTTTTACAGTCAACTTTTTATTGGTAAAGTTTTGGAACCAGACTAGTCAAATAGCTTGAGGCTTTCTTTTTGAGTTAGATACTAGTTTCTTTGGCAATAAAATCCCTTTAAAACTGGAATGTTCTTCTAAAATATTTGTTTCCACTCAGTTTCAGGAGTCCTTGATAGTTCTCAATCTTCCCAATTTAGCTACTTCCTTGTCCCCATAGTTTTCTTGTAACAGATGTGACCTTGAGACTGATTTTAATTGCAAAGTTGAATCAAAAAGTGCTTTGATGTTCAACCTATTTTTAAATTTTATTTCTGTTGTTTGGAGTTTAAAATCTAACCTGCCCTGGCCTCTGAAGTCTACACTTTCTCTATTCCCTTTTGTTTCTTCTTGCAAATGAAGCAATTATTGCTTGAGGTCTTCTCATCCTTATAATATCTTGCTAAATACAGCTAATACCCTCAGGATACATTACTACCTTTAACTTCCCAGTCTCTGCTGCTCGAGCTAGGGGCTTAGTGAGCATGTGGTCAGCTGCATGAGTTATCACAGATGACATTCTGAACATTTGTTCTCCCACTGCATAATAGATATCACCATTTTCCCAGTCTCTTTTAACAGGATCTTTGCAGTTCACTGCTTCCCTAAGGATGAAATAATTTAAGAATTTTTAGTTCAGTATCCAATTCTGATAACAACTCTCGTATTAATTAAATTAGTGCTAGCAGCTGTAACAAAAAAAAAGTTTTTATCTTACTCAGGTAAAGTTTGATGGTAATGAAGAGCAAACTGGCTCCACACATTCTAGAATAGGCTGTTAGATTTTAAAAAAATCATATAAATTTCCAAGTTATCCTGGGATTTGAGATTCAGCTAGCAGATGATGAAGGAGAGGAAAGAATTACACAGAAAATATTTAGTTGGCTATGCTTAGAAGTGTTATACATGATTTCTACTTGCATAATTCTGATTAAAATAAATCACTGTGCCAGATCTAGAAATTTTGGCCAGGAAATATAGCTTAGCATTACGTTTAAGATAATAAAACGTGTTTTCTGAACACTACACAGTCTCCACTAGGAAGTGAGGTATTACTTTATCAACAGATTCTATTAACACTAGTATACACATTAATTTAACAATTTGGCCATTTAATCTTTTGAATAATTATTACTTTCTTGGAAACTTGACTGGTTGAATTTGCAGATTAAAGAATATCTATTGTAAAATAAATAAAGTTATAAAAAATTGATGTTTAGTCAGAGAACCTTTTTATCTGTTGATGAGGACAGAAGAAGTTGAGTAAAAGATTCTGGAGAGGAATTTATGCTTAATCTTAGGTAAAAGTTATAAAGAACCAAAACAAACACACAAACAAAAAACCCAGAAGATTTTAGGCAAAACTCAAGGCAGATTATACCATGATTCTTACAAAAAAAATGTAAACTGTAGTCCGGTAACCAGGAACATGAGGAAATGTACTGGGGGACGAAGCTAGGGAAAAGCTGCAATCATATAATAAAAGGAGGCTTGGATGAGGTCACATAATATAAATATATAAATCAAGTAACAGATACTAAGAAAAACAGGCACATCAGGTGAGGATAAAGAATTTATAGATAAAGAAAAGCACAACCATCTCACATTATCTTTATATATAGTTTTCCCTATTAAAACTATGATTTATTTAGAATGATAACAATTTGCTAACTTTATTATATTTGCTTTGAAATAGTGGCTTACCATTTCATAATATAAATACAAAATTCAGTAAAAATAGTATACTAAAATACAGTGTAATAAAATACAGTATATAGTATAATATAAAAATATGACACATGGTATAACAGAGCAAATATATGTACATTTATTTAACATACATTTATATCAACACAATATTAATAAATAGGATTTTATATAGAGAGAGTTGCAAATGTATTTGTGTAAATGCATTTATTTTGCTTTAGTCTTTTTCTTTTAAGGTTTATGGATTTCTTCTACGTAAAAGAGAAACAGACAGAAATAGGTACTCCCAATGGGGTCTTTGCACTGGAATTCACTACCTGGCCCAGCCAGACCGGCAATGGGCACATGTGCATATGTGTGCCCAGCGTGCTCAGGGAGATCCCGAGCCAGGAAGTGAGCCCAAGGCCTCTCCCACATGAGACTAGTTGTACACTGCCCAGTTTGTCTCTTTCTATCAAGATGTTTCTTTCAGCACAGGTTATCTACTGATGGTTTTCATTCATGCCTGAAAACAAAGGGCAACCAGGATTCAAATGACAGCTAAGATTATAAAGAAATAAACAAGCAAACAAAACTAGGGATATATATTATACTATGCGTGTGTATTCATCACTGAAAGTCATTGATTCTATGGGAGAAGATTCTGTGACATTTCAAGATCATTACAGATACTTACAGTGTTACCAGCATTTATAAAAACCGAATACTCTGTATATGAATAATTAGGAAGTTCCCGCTGACTTAAGTTTCATTCAATAACGTCAGTATCTAGCATCTTCAAATTTTTAACAAATGTAGTTGTTAGTGATATAGAAAGAGTAAGTTTTAAAATGTGACATTTGCCCACAATGTAGGATTTTTTTTCCAGAGACCACCTGATGTCCTCCTTTAAGCTATTCAAATGCTCTGTCATGTAGCTCATTGCTTTGCGAAAACAAGAATATGATACTCAGAAATTCTGTTGACAATTACTGCTCAGAATTTCAAATACATGTTCTAATGTCTGACATCAAAATGAAATGACAACACAAACATCACTATTTCATAGCAAATATAAGAAAGTTAGTATATTGTTATCATTCTAATTAAACCAAAGTTTTAATAGAAAAACTAGAAAACCATATGTAGACTTAAAATAATGTTAAATGGCAATGATTTCCTTCATCTACAAATTCCTATTTTATTTATTTTTTTAAAAGAGAGAAAGGGAAAGTGAGAGATCATTCTACAGGAGGAATGAGCATGCCACAATCCCTTCTTCTCCAGTCTCTTTTCAGGATTTTGGGCATGCATGCACACATGCCAGGGGACTTTCAGCTCCTGGGTCTAGGACTCAAACCATGCAGCCAGCCATGTGGGATCCAGTCCCTTAACCTCCATGCTACCTGTTAACCTCATTTAATAAATTCTTTACCTTCACCCAATGTGCCTGTTTGTTTCTAATTTTATCTTCCCCCAGTTTAAATATGTGATATCCAGCCCCTTACCAGATTTCCTCAAAAACTGCACTCACGCCTCCTTTCCTCTAGCATGGTTGGTGGAGAAAACTGAAGCAAAGAGAAAGTAATCCATAAAACAGTCTTAGGAGGGATGTGAGGACTACATCAAGAATGAATTCACCTGATTACATAACATCTGGTTCAACTGTAGAATCTGAAAATCTAAGTGATAGCTCTTGGTCTGGCAGCAGTTTATTTAAAAGAAAATGCACTCCTTTCTCACCTAAATGGAGGCAAAGGAACCCAATTCAAAAATCTGTTCACTCACTTTAAAGAAGATTCATCAAGTGACTCATCTTTTGAACCAAAAGCATTGACTTTAAAAGCTATTTTTGAAAGATTCAAGGAAAATAAATGAGAAAAAAAATTAAAAATTAAATACAGCCCAGCAGAAAGACCAAGGGGAAGACCAAAAGGAATAACACCAGTCACAAATAGATAAGAAGCAAGTTAGAGACAAAGAACATAAATTCTCCCTTATAGAATCAGAGAACAGAAGAAACCCATTACCATGGAAGAAAATCTTAACCTTTGAGCAAGCTGTTGCCAGAGGATTTTTTTTTAACTACATTGAAAGCTAAAGTAGGAACACCACCTTAAGGAATCCTTGAATAAAATGAATATTGGTGAAGATTTAGAAAAAGAAGATCTTGATAGTCATAGATACAAATATTTGGATAATGATGGATCCATTTCTCCTATTGAAGAGCCAGTAGCAAAAGATGAGGCAATAAATTTTGAGCCTGATGATAAATGCAATATCAAGTTGGTAGAGGATAGTTGTTTTATAATAAGGTCTGAATTCCCAGTTTCCAAGACAACGAATGTATACTTAGGACAAGAAAATACTACTAAAGGACCTGCTTTGTCTTAAAACAGAGCTTCAAAGGTCAAAAACACTGGGCAGAAGACAGAAAAATCTGGAAAGAAGACAGGAACATAAATGGATAAGAAGGTAAATAATACAAAAGAAAAAGCGATTTTTCATAGAAATATGCCAACTTGGGGATGAAGAAATTCTTATTTCATGAACTTTCTATTTCTAAGACTATCTCTGAAAACGTTTTATGAATGTCCTACAGAATATGACTAATTAGGAAAAACAATAAAAATATTGGAACATCAGGGAAAAGCTAAGAAGTTACCACTTAGTAAATCATGAATGGAAGTTATTGTTCTTTTTTGTTAATGCTTAATGATTTCATAGTAGGAAGCTTACAGGGGTCATTTTAGCACTGAAATAATGAAGTAGGTTATAATCCTGAAAAAAAAATCTTAATAAAATCATTACCAACCAGAAAAAAAATCAAAAACAAAAACAAACACGCCATTTCCATGATTCCAGAAATGACTGATGATTTGAACGGTATTGTTGTGTGACTTACTGGAATTTGTTCAGGCTTCTGTTCAGCTCGGTGCAAAATCATATCTCTTGTGCAATTTTATCTCATATACTCCCTCCAAAATTGTTGGTATGCAGTCTGAGTTCTTCGTTGATTATGTGAAACATTTTATTTCTTCTCAATTCTTGCTCTCAAGTTCATAAACAGAAGCCTGTCAAATTCTCAGGAAAGAAACAGGAACCTCTGGGTAAGCAGAGGTGCAGGGATGACAAGGGAGCTGGTTTATAAACAAACAAAAAAAATTCATAAATTCATCAGTCATATATTCACATATAATAATCGGGCAAAAGCAAACAATGAAATTGTCCCTAATTAAGTAGTTTTTTTCCTTGGCAGGACAGGAAAGAAAAAGGGACTAATACTCTATTCTCAAACTGTGTGTCTGACTATGACTTTAAAAACAAAAAATCAGGCTATTTGAAGATACTGATAATTATTATCATTTTCGTTAGTTGTTTTTATAGTACTGTGGTTATGTTTTTTAAAAGACTTAATTAGTGATAGATATTGAAATAATTAAAGATGAAATAATACCATGCCTGGGATTAGTTTCAAAATAATCAGTGTCTCAGAAGTTAATTGAATAGGAACATGGATGAAGCAAGATTGGCCATGTGTTGATCACTGTTGAAGCCTGTTGATATGATTGATGAGGGCATGGGGGTTTCATTATGCTAGTCTCTAATTTTTGTTGTTTTAATATTTTTATAATAAAAATTGAAAGCAAGATGCACTCAGAGTCAGGATGTACAACTATCTAAGGATTTATAACACTGGATTTTTTCCCTTCAATTCTCCATTACTACATGTCACCATGTACCAAATGGAATAAGAGCCAATCTATTCAGCTACTATGTCACTGCAGTTGCAAACAGGGTGTTTCCCTGATGGTAACAATAATAATGATAATAGTAACGTTGAAAGCAAAACTTAGTCCTGAAGTTGTCTTAGTTCTGAATTGACAATGTTGTGTCTACAGTAGGAAAAACTAAGGTCTGAAAAAAACATGCACTGTTAATTTCCAGCTTACTTATACTTGACATTACCAAGTGAGTGGACCTAGCAAGAATTATTCCACAGTACAACTCAACCTCCTAACAAGTTCCTCGTCTTATTTGTTTCTGACTGCCATATCTAACAATCTATGTTTTAGAAAGTTTTCCAGGTGATCCCAAAGTATTATAAAATGTCGAGAGCCTACATATTGTACTTAGTCCTCCATTCAATAGGAGCAACTGTTCTAGGTTGCCTAGGACTTTCTGTTTTAGACCTGAAAATCTGGCCTCCAAGAGACTCCAGTAGGCAATGTGGGGGTTAAGATGCTGGACTCCCACATAGCTGACCATGTTTCCAGTCCTAGACCTGGCAGCCTTGAACTCATGTGTGCATGTGTGCCCAAGTGCCCAAACTCCTTGAAGAGGGGTGGGGCAGAGGGGGGAGGGGGAAGATTTATTACTTTCCTTTTCACTGTCCTTCTCTGTCTTTATCCTGTGATTGAATGCAACCTTTGGCAAAAACCTTTAAAGAAAAAAGAAGAAAAAAATATCCCTTCAAGTAGAAAAAATCCAAATGATTAATGACTCTAGGTTTATGCTTTTCATTCTTTTTTCACCCAAATAGTACCCCCTTATCTCTTCCTCTCACTCATTTTTTTACAATATTATAAAAGATTTTTTTCTTCAACAGTTCACAGACATATCTGTACTTATTTTCTACTCTGAAGATACATAATAAAATTGGCCACGAAATTCTCTTAAGTTACATATGGATGCAAATAATGTGAAACAGAGCTGAGACTAAAACATATCATCCTGGAAAAGCAAATTTAATGTCTATAATTTGTTTATTTTAAAAGTATACTCAAGATACAAATTTTATTCCATTTCTAAGATAAATGAATAAGTTAACAAATAATGTATGTATGCAACCATAATTGTTTAATTGCTAAAGAAACCAATCTAGCCTACTAAATGTCAACCTGTGCATCGGTCCTTCCTAAAATATTGGAGAAGTTCTAACAATTGTCTTGTCAGAGATTTAAACTTGGAAAGCACTATCACTTGGAATTTGCGGAGAAAGAGAAATTCGTCATATTCAGCATTAACAATTATCATTATTACCGTGATGTGACTACATTACTTTTGCTCAGTCGCACCTAACTTTCAAGTTCAAAGCAGTCAAGGACAGTGTGTGTATGTGTGTGTGTGAGAGAGAGAGAGAGAGAGAAAGAGAGAGAGAGAGAGAGAGCACTGATTTAAGAGTAGATTTTGCCTGTATGTGTGTGTGTCTCTATATGTGTTTGTGAGAAAGAGAGAGAGAGAGCAAGCAGTGATTAGGGGTACATTTGACCTGTGTGTGTGTCTGTGTGTGGGAGAAAAAAATATCTTTTTTTTCCCTGCCAGAAACAGTAAAATTCTCATGACACTCCTAATTTTTAGAATGTCAGAAGAAAACTAAAAAAAAAAAGAAAAGTATGTAATTCTAGCAAGTAACTGGGGATAGAGTTCTGGTTCTTCATTACACATAATCAATATCCTAAACTCAAAATTTAGACAGTACAGGTATAGCTATCAAATTTTGTAGAAATAAGTCAACAAGAAAATACATTGTTTCCTCATTTTTGTCAAATAATATTTGAAATCATAGTGCTATTAAGTTACTGAGAAAGTCATGATGTATTTTTCTATGCAAAAATGTATCATGACTTTACTGGTGATCCAATATTAAGATTAGAATTTGTACACTAGTTAATTTTTAATGAAGAAACTAAAATTTTTTAATCTAGATGGAAGACAGAAGGCATTCATGTTTATAACTTGTGAAAAAATATACATATATGAAACTTCTTAAAGAAACCCAGAGCCTATTGTTGCCTTCCTTAGTTCATCCATGTTCATGATTACAACAGCTAAGATATCACAGGCCCTGCTGACACTCAGGTCAAACCTCATGCCATTCTTCATTTTTCTCAACTCTAGTTCAGAATCTATCTCTAGACTCTGAAAAGGATGAAACAAAAGGAAGAACTGGCATTTGAGATCAACAAAAGCACCCAAGGTGGATTAGAGCTATCATAGCTCTATAATCCTTTCATTTAAAAAAAAAAATGAGACTCCAATTTGAGGAATAATGAAGGGAAATAAAAGGAATGGTTTTAATGCTAAGAGGAAGTAATAGAGTTTGAAATTCCTCTATTGGATAGGCATGAAGCCTAGAAAATCAGTTTAATCAGACTCTGCAAATAGGAGAAGAGGTGTTTGGTTTGATTTAGGGAAGAGTTTAAAGCCAAGTAATATTTTTAGTGAGAAAAAAATCCTTATTTCTATAGAATTCTGGGAAAATCTCTAAGTTTTTGAATATTATAATAATATTTATATTATCTATCTATATATAAACATTATTTTTAATATAGCCAATAAAATGGAGTATTTTGCAGAATTAGAAAAATGTAGGTCTTGCTATCATGACTGATAATAATTTTCTTCAAAAAGTAAACTCTAAGATTTAATAAAAACACACTAATTCTTGAATTTTAAAGAAGTGGTCAATTTTTACATTTTGTGGGGGATTATTTGACTGAATAAATATTATTGGGAAAATGTGAAGCATAAATCTGTATAACTTTATTTACATCTATCTACTGAGTCATGGGAAAAGTTTCGACGTATTTTTCTATGCAAAAATTCATCATGACTTTTCCAACGACCCAGCATCAATCTACATATGTTTGTGGTCAAATCTTTTCAAAGGATAGTTTTTGTCCCTGCTACTTTTTTTTTTTAGGGAAAATTTTTTGGGTTGACAAGCATTTCTGAGATTTTGCTGTTTTGACTCTACTACACATGTAACTCGAGACTTTATAGAAAATTTGGCCTCTTTCTTACATGTTGGATTCATGTCACCAAGCACCAGATGAATCTTTACTCCACTTTGAAAAACAGCATAGTTGATTTGGGGTTAGGAACATCCATGACATCAAGAAAGACACCTAGATATTGAGCCAGCCTCCATACTATAGAGTTATCTTAGAAACCTACTGTTCCTTAATAGGATTTGTGGAACTAAGAACTTAAAAAAAATCCATCTGGTGGCACAGTCAGAAGCAACTGCGTTGCAGTGCTGGAAGCCACATGGCTGAATCTGAAGGTCAGTTTGCATGTGTGCCCAATATCCTGACAAGATGGAGAACTGGGAAGGCGAATTCCAGTGGCACAACCAGACTGTCAAGATGCTACTCTCTGTCTTGCTTGCTCTCTCATGTGTGTGCACACATTCTTCATCATAAATAAAATAAAGTTTATATGTGTGTGTGTGTACATACATTTTTTTTTTTTAGTAAAAAGATCCATCTGGAAGAAGTAAAAATGGCATTTGAAAGGATTTTCTGAGAAGAAAGTAAAGACAAAAAAATAAATAAAGTCTTTCCTGGGAACAAACTTTAGACAGAAGATAAACATTTTGGGTTGTAAGCATCCTTTGTCAAGCCTCTGGGGACCGTATCAAATGCAAAGAATCCAAAAAGGAAATTGCTAATGAAGTTGCCATATCACTCACTCCTGCATCCAAAGAAAACAAAGAGGCCAGGTAAACTATGGAAGGAGTTGATGTAGGAGTTGAACAACTCGGAGCTCGTAAGTGGATTGGGATTTATTAAATCCACTTCACCTTGACCAGATTCGGGACTTTGCCTGGGTTGCCAGGCAGCCACATTTTTTTCCCCCCAATCTGTGTATAATAATAGAGGACTTATACAAGCTCTGGGTGACAAATGAAAAGGAATTTAATGTGAACAATGAAAGATCTAGGTTATTTTCTTCTTGAAGTCATTTCATTTCCTCTTTTTGTCCTTATAAAAAAACAAATTCATCCCATTTGCAGTTGGCACAGCATTGTCAAAATTAGGCACTACATACTAAAACCTTGTTATAATTCCCTCAGCAGGTTCTAGAACTGGCATATTTTTTCAAAGGAAGAGAAAGGGTTTCCAAAACAATGGCCAGCTTTGAACCATTTTAAATATTAAATAATTAAAACAAGATTTACAAAGAATTTAAAGGTAGCTACATATGTGTTATGTCACACCTCTATTCACATAAATTCTTGAATATTTCTAATTAATTTTATGGTAAAGTTTTATTCTCATGGTTATTTATAAAGTATTCTCAATCAGAAAATCCTGATAAGCATTCTTTAAAATTTTCTACACATCACAATTAAAAATCTAATTTGAGGGGCCAGCAAATGGCATAGTGGTTATGTCGCTAGACTCCTACATGGCCCAATGAGGAATCTCATGCTTGGCATGTGTGCTTGTGTGCCCCAAATCCTGAAAGAATGGTGGAGAAGGGATTATAGCATGGGGGGGGGGTAAATTACACCCCTGAGGAGTAATTTCTCACTTCTTTTCTCACTGTCTCTGTCTCTCTCTCCCATGAGTACACGCACCCTAAGGCAAAAATATCTTAAAAAATATGATTTGTTTGTAATATTCATTTTAAAAATTTATATTATTTTGCAGCTCTGATCATTTTTTCCTTGGCATTCTTTGACAGAGGATGTCTTTTGCCTTTATCAAGTATATTTATAGCATTTTCCATTTATAGACTGTTTAACCTTGAATGTAGAAATCTGCTTTCCAGAAAGACACTAATATTTATACCAGTAAATTATTAGTTTACCATTAAAAGTCACATTACTGAATTTTGATAATATTTATGTTTCTTCCAGTTTAGATACAATAAAGGCATCATTTCTTGAATGCTTTTAGGCAGTGACAATATATAAATCATGCATGTTTAATGAGATGAATATAGGGACAGAGTGGCTTGTTTTCCTTTCTGAAGTCCATTATTGTGCTTAGGGCACATAGTTCTTTTTGGCAATTAGGCAGAGAAAAAAATACAAAGGTGTAAAATACAATGTTTCATGTCTCCCACTTCTAATAGATGAAAAATACTAGTTCTGAAATATTGACCTTTAACTTTGCCTAAAAATCTCAGGTCCTAAAATGTCTGTAGAAGTGAACAGTGAGGTGAAATGGTGAGCATAGCATGATATACTCAATTTACTTCCTGGGAATAAGGGTAGAAAATCAAATAAGTTCTTTATGTATTACTTAAATTTATTTTGCTAAATGTGTATCTCTGTCCATTGTGGTCATGGACTGATTACTGTATTGCTGAAATTTACAGAAACAGAAATTGGTTGAATAATATAAATTTCTGTTCACATCTCTTATCAATATTATCCCAACATAAATGACAACTCTTCTTATTTCTAGTCTCCTGTTATTATATAATTTGTCTTTAATTTATTCTCAATGTCTTAAAAACACTCTTTTTTTCCATCAGTTGGACACTGGGGTTGCTTTTTAACACACCTTTTCAAAACCTGAACTTACTCATTGTTTTGTTATGATTCTATAATAGTGTATAAATCAAACATAAACTTCAGTGTCGGTTTACAATCCCTTATCTATTTAACAATTCAATTTATGCTTAAAAATTGCTCTGATATTTTCTCTGAAATATAAGAATAACAAAGAATGGGGCCAGCAGGTGGCACAGTGGTTGGGGTGCTGGACTCCCACTTGGCTGACCACGGTTCAAGTCCTGGACCTGGTGGCTTGCTTTCTTACTTTCCCTTTCTCACTTTCTCTGTATCTCTCTCGTCAAATTAAAAATAATAATAACAAATAAAATAAAATAAATAGTTATTTTTTAAAAAGAATAATAAAGAACAATCTCCTTGAGGTCTATATTAGTCAGAATTCTCTGGAGAAACAGAACCCATCAGGTGTGTGTGCGTGTGTGTGTGTGTGTGT
>NW_006206449.1:1158563-1160939 GCF_000334495.1 Tupaia belangeri chinensis | reverse complement strand
TAAAGATATGAATATAGGGACAGAGTGGCTTGTTTTCCTTTCTGAAGTCCATTATTGTGCTTAGGGCACATAGTTCTTTTTGGCAATTAGGCAGAGAAAAAAATACAAAGGTGTAAAATACAATGTTTCATGTCTCCCACTTCTAATAGATGAAAAATACTAGTTCTGAAATATTGACCTTTAACTTTGCCTAAAAATCTCAGGTCCTAAAATGTCTGTAGAAGTGAACAGTGAGGTGAAGTGGTGAACATAGCATGATATACTCAATTTACTTCCTGGGAATAAGGGTAGAAAATCAAATAAGTTCTTTATGTATTACTTAAATTTATTTTGCTAAATGTGTATCTCTGTCCATTGTGGTCATGGACTGATTACTGTATTGCTGAAATTTACAGAAACAGAAATTGGTTGAATAATATAAATTTCTGTTCACATCTCTTATCAATATTATCCCAACATAAATGACAACTCTTCTTATTTCTAGTCTCCTGTTATTATATAATTTGTCTTTAATTTATTCTCAATGTCTTAAAAACACTCTTTTTTTCCATCAGTTGGACACTGGGGTTGCTTTTTAACACACCTTTTCAAAACCTGAACTTACTCATTGTTTTGTTATGATTCTATAATAGTGTATAAATCAAACATAAACTTCAGTGTCGGTTTACAATCCCTTATCTATTTAACAATTCAATTTATGCTTAAAAATTGCTCTGATATTTTCTCTGAAATATAAGAATAACAAAGAATGGGGCCAGCAGGTGGCACAGTGGTTGGGGTGCTGGACTCCCACATGGCTGACCACAGTTCAAGTCCTGGACCTGGTGGCTTGCTTTCTTACTTTCCCTTTCTCACTTTCTCTGTATCTCTCTCGTCAAATTAAAAATAATAATAACAAATAAAATAAAATAAATAGTTATTTTTTAAAAAGAATAATAAAGAACAATCTCCTTGAGGTCTATATTAGTCAGAATTCTCTGAAGAAACAGAACCTATCAGGTGTGTGTGCGTGTGTGTGTGTGTGTGTGTGTAGTCTTCAAGAATTTTGTGGGAAAATGAAATTAAAATACATGATAATTTTGGTGTATAAAATGTTTGAAATTCATACATACTTTTTAATTGCATTCTTTACAATTTTTCGAAAGGTTTTTGCCATAGGGGGGTGCACTCCTGAAGACAGATAGACAGAGGCAGTCATAGAGAAAGTGAGAAATCACCCCCAAGGGAGATGGCAATGCCACAATCCTTTCTCCTCCATCCTACCCTCCTCCTGGAATTTTGGGCACACATGCATATATACCCGGCATGATTTTTAAGTCCCCGTGTCTGGGACTCAAACTCTAGTTGGTTATGTATGTGTCCAGAACCTTTACCACACCACCTGCTAGCTCATCTGTATACAGCTGTTTAAGCTATCTATCTAGAAAGATATTTAAGGAATTGACTCATGCAATTGTGGAGACTTGGTAAAGTCAGAATCTGATGGAGGAGACCTTAAGACTTAGGAACAGTTGTAGTTTAGTTCAAAGGCAGTCGGCTATATAATCAGGAAAAGACAATGTTGCAGGTAAAGTGTGAGGCTGTCTGCTAGAGAATTCTCTCTTGCTGAATGCGTAGGGTTGAGGGCAGAAGAAGTTGTTCATGATTTGTTCTGTTCACGTCTTTAATTGACTGGATGAGGCCCATCCCTACTACAAAGGGCACTCTACTGTACTTTACTCAAAATCTCCCAACAAAAACATAAATTTCACCCAGAAATATGCTCATGGAAATTTCCAACATATGTGGGCATTTGGCCCAAACAAGTTGACACATAAACTTAGTTATCACAGGGTGGAGGATTTCATTCAGGGTCGAAGATTTCTTTCACATTTATTGGTAGTGGGAAGCATTACCAATAAAATATTTGAGATTGTATTCTTGGATTGTTAAATATTATATGAGAAATCAGAATTCTGAGTGAGGAACTTTACTGGAAAATTTCCATTTCACTGTCTGATACAAATATCCAAACAGAATATGGTATACATGGATATGAAAGGTGCCCCCTAATAACATCTTTCTCTGTGATTTCTGTGTTTCTGTGTATGAAAAACCAGTTTAATTTCTTCCTTTGAACTAATAAGCTAGTGATAATTGATGTCTGTCTCATCAACCCATGATTCAAGAGTCACACACCACTGAAATGCAGCGTGGAATCTCTGGCTCAGAATGGATAAAAGATTTATCCAAACACATAGATAGATCAGAATCTAACCCAGAAAATTTGAATTAATCACTGATATGGACCACCATGAGGCATCCTCTGTTTTTTTTTTTTTTTCTTTTTTTTCTTTTTTTGGGGAGGTTTTTCCTTTAGGGCCCATGAGTTCACCA